>NC_140957.1:51082731-51277731 GCF_014529385.1 Adiantum capillus-veneris
GATCACAGATTTCTTCGGATCGAGAGAAGCAGGAGTGGAAGGAGAAGCAAGAGGCCAGCAGCTAGCACAAGGAGGTACCCCACATTCATACCAAAGACACCCTCATTGATAGGGCGATTGAGCTTAGGAAATCGAGACGACCACGATCGAGATGCAGAAGCACACTTCAACGGAGGAGACTAATAACAAAGGATTAGAAGCATTCTAGCCAGACACACCAGAATGCTCCTAAGAAGTTTATTTTATACTTTGTATTTCGTTTTTCCACATTTATTTTCACACTTAGTACTTTGGGTACTAAGGTACCCAGACATTGTAACAGATTCACCACTTTTGTATCAGTTCGGTCTCATAGGTCATTTTGGCCTTTTGAAGACGTTAATATAACATTTCATTTCTCTTCTCTCTCTTTCTCTCTCTCTCTCTCTCACTCTCTCTCTCCCCCCCCCCCCCCCCCCCCCCCCCCCTTTTCATTTCTTCTTTGTAATTCCCGACATTGTATTGGATCTCTCTCTCATTTTCTCCTGGGTCATTTCATTTTGATGACTTTCGTATGTCATTTTTCATTAGGATTTCTCTCAAAAAGCTTCAATTCTCCAAGGGACTCAAAAAGCGACAATGTGTCAAGAGGCAGAGAAAGAAAAAAGGAAGATGCAGTGGGAGAGAGATCGATCAATAAGGGGGAGAGAGAGAGAGAGAGAAGAGAGAGAGAGAGAGAGAGAGAGAGAGAGAGAGAGAGAGAGGGCGACAAAATTCTGAGGGAGAGAGGTGAAGTGTATTGTTTTGTTTTCAAAAAAAGACGGGCTCATCCTGTACAACCCCTCCCCGCCCCCCCCCCGTGCTTGCTTTCTTTCTTCCTCCCAGTCTCCTACTCTCTCTCCACCTGCCACCCCTCTTCTCTTGATCTCTCTCTCTCCCTCCCAATGCCCCCCCTCTCTCTTCCCCTCCCGCTATCACTCTCTCTTTCTCTCCCCCTCTCTCCCTCTTTTACAAAAAAACGGAGGCACTAGAGATATTGCTAGTGCTTTGTTTTTTTTAAATAGCTCTTTGCACCCTCTCTCTCTCTCTCTCTACCCTTGCCACCCTTCCCTCTCGTCCTAGTGTGTGTGTATGTGTGTGTGTGTGTGTGTGTGTGTGTGTGTGAGAGAGAGAGAGAGAGAGAGAGAGAGAGAGAGAGAGAGAGAGAGTCTACCCTTGCCACCCTTCCCGCTCGTCCTTGTGTGTGTGTGTGTGTGTGTGTGTGACACAAAGAGAGAGAGAGAGAGAGAGAGAGAGAGAGAGAGAGAGAGAGGGGGGGGGGGGGTGAAGCTCACTCCAGGAAGGGAGGGAGGCAAGGGGGAGAGAGAGAGAGAGAGAGATAGATAGATTTTATTATCGTCCTCGGAGGTCAAATATGACCTATGGGACCAAAGTTACATGTGATGTAGTATGTGTATGGCTGATGAGTGACTCTCGATGCTCCAAAATTGTAGTGATGAGAGTCGCAATGGAGAGCCCACACTTTGGCTGGGAGATAAAAGTGTGTAGGTCTAAGTTATGGCTGAAAATGTGAGAGAAGCAAGTTCGGATGTGATCAAAAGCTGAGCACTCTAGTAGTGTGTGGTACTCAGACTCTCGAACTTGCAGTGAGCATAATGTGCACAATCGATTTGACTCTTCTCCATTGCCCCAACGCCCTATCTCGCATCGAAGGAAATGGGAGCTAAGCCGAATTGCTGCGATAGTGCGTATCGCGGACAAGGGAATAGGCTCAAGCATGTAAGTGTGAGTACGGTTTCCTCTCTCAGGGAAGAACATGGTTTTGTAGTTGGGGGCAATATAGGTGGTGTAATGTATGAAGCGTGACCCACCGGATTTCTCCCAAGCCGTAATACATTGGCGTTGTAGAAAAGCTTCATTCACTTGAGAGTCAATTGAAGCATCATGTAGCAAGTGTAATGCGTCCCATCTCCCAAACCACTTCTTTATGTCTTGCATCCACCCCGTGCTCAAGATCTTGCTTTTATGCGTCTTTTGAACTTTTTTGCTTGCTTCCCATGCAATTGTAGGAAGTCGATGTGAGGGGTATTGACGCATCTTTATCATGTACTCCACAACCCTTTCCATACCCATAACCTCAATTGGAAGAGATCCCAACCCAAGAAGTAGGAGCATATATGGTGTTTGTGTCTTAACTTGGAGAAAGTTTGTAAGAAAACGCTTTTGGACATTCTCAAACTCTTTCCAAGTAGACTTTGAGATGCTCCCGCCCCCACACTTCAACTCCATAAAGAAGAACCGGTGTCACCAATGCATCAAAAAGATACTTCTTGAGAACCCAACACTTGATGTTTCTCGCATTACACATGTTCTCAAATGCATAATATGCTCTCTTTCCCGCTTCCAAACGACGCATAGCACATTCATGCGACTTGTGATTGGATGGAACCTCAAGGCCAAGGTACTTAAAGCTCTCAACAACTTCAAGTGTCTCGTTGTTGTACACAATGCATGGCTTCTCCTTATGGTTGGTTTTCACAAGCATAACCTTTGTTTTGGATTCATTTACAATCAGCCCACTATGCAAGAAAAATTCTCAAGGACAACCATAAGCTTTTGTGCATCTTCTAAAGTGTGTGCTAGAAGCACTACATCATCCGCATACAACAAAAGCATGATTACCGCATTGCAAATAGTGACCTCTTCAATGCCTTCTTCTTGCATAAAGTCAAATACCATTTGTTCCAATTGATCGATGCATAGACCAAAGAGATTTGGTGACAATGGACATCCTTGTTTAACCCCAATAGTGCTTACAAAAATTTCTGAAATTTCTCTTCCCATGCGCAATTGACAAATCACCTTCTCATAGATTCGAGAAACCGCAAGCATAAACTCACTTGGCACTTGGAGTTTTTCCATCCTTCTCCACAAATTGTTACGTGGAATCATATCAAAGGCTTTCTTAAAGTCCACAAAACAACAATACAATCGCTTGCCTTTCAACCGACTTTCCTCCATGAGAACACGAAGAGTAACAAGATGATCAATGGTGCTATGGCATCAACGAAAACCCGCTTGTCCCTTTGCACGCTTGTCATTCTCTTCAGCCCAATCACTCAATTTCATCTCCATTATGCACCCAAACAACTTTTCCATAAGAGACCCAATCATTATAGTCCGGTAGTTGCTTACATTCTTTACATCCCCTCCTTTATGCAAAGGCTTAACCCAATTAGTACTCCAATCATAAGGCATACCATGTTGAAGTGCAAGGTAACATATCACACATCCACTCATGGGTAAAATCTCCCGTCCATTTGATCATCTCCGGCTTGATACCTTGAAGATCTCCCGCTTTGCGAGTGGCCAACTTTTCAAGCCCACCGCATACATCCTCAATAGTAAAAAAAGATGGCATACATGGGAGTGAACCATAAAATGGCATTTTTTCAGTATTTGCTTGCTCATATAATTGCCTACAATGTGTGTACATATCCACTAGACTCAAGTACCAAAATTCCTAACCCGCTTGCCCCTCAAGTTTCTCCAAAATCTTCCACATGCATGTGCCTTTTCTTGGACTTGAAATTCTTGTTGCTTTACTTCCCATCTTCTTCTCTTCTTTTGAATCAATGCCTTGTATGTATGCAAATGACTTTGATAGTTATCTTTGTCCATAGTTGCATCAAGCTTTATCAAGGACATTCGAGCATCTTGACATTCTTTATCAAACCACCTTTTGCGTGATCTATCTTTGTCGATACCATGGAGATGCTTTATGGCAAAGCATTCTTCCGCACAAGAACAAATAGCTTTCTTAAAAGCTTCCCATTTAGTTTCCAATGGTGCATCACATTGAAGCTTTGTCCTCCATAATTTTTGCTCAACCATTTCAATGTACATTGGTGCCTGTTTGAAATCCATACATAGTGATAACTTCTCTTTCCTTTGGCTGAGATTATCATGCTTAGTTGCTTCTCCACATAAAGGTCAATACATAAGGTGCGATGGTCGGATTCCCGGGGTCCATTGACCAAACATAAAACTCTTTAGCGATACATGATGCTTTAGAGAGTAGCATATATCAATCACACTATCCCCATTATGTCTCCTACATGTAAATCCATTGGTTCCACTCCACAAAGATACACCATTGGCAATGAGCATACCCGTGCTATTACACATGTGTAAAAGTAACTTTCCATAGTGATCCGGCTCTTTTCTTCATCCATTGAAGTACGATCATACAAGTGAACTTCCTCCAACTCCCTTGAAATGTATGGCATATCAAATTGTTGAGTATCATGTTGCAATGTTTTTGTGCGAGCATTCATATCCCCAAATACACTAACATCACCTTCACCTTTGAAATAAGCAATGTCCTCTTCCTAATCAGAAATGGTTGATCTCTATCCATGCAAGCATAAAAGGGAGAATCATGATGAGGAATGTAGCAACCGGCTACAAAAATGGGTGCTCTTTTTGGTGTCATAAATTTTCAGCCATACATAACGTTTGTACTTGTCATCTTTCACAATTGATACAAAATCTTCCAATCCTTTCTTAACCATACATGCTACCCCTCCTTGTCCTCTTCTTCTTGAGATTCTTTGACCACATCAATGAATGTACATTGTAATCCTCCAAGCCGTTAATCCTTTGTATATCATGCTTCCAAGTTTCAACAAGAAGTTACAACATCGACTTTGCTTGTTAGTTCATCAATGCCAACCCCCGCATTCCATGGGTATCCATTACAATTCCAAAAGCATATTTTCAATTGTAACTCGGTCTCATAGGTCACACATCCCTATTTGCTTGAGAGACTTGCCTCCTCCTTGGGCACATTTTCTTTATGAGAGATCTCCTTGTTTTTTATTATTCTTTTTCCTCATATGCCTGCGACGCATATTTTGTTGCTTAATAGTGCGATCTTTACATACAAAACATTTTGTATCCCTCAAATAGATCCAACTATTATCAAGGATAATCTTTCGCTTGGTCTCATCCGGCATGGTACATACAATTGGCCCGTTCTCCCGAGCGAGGAGCTCCTTGCTTCCCCCCACTCTATGTGCTCCATAGACCATAACTCCGGACATGCTAAAGTGGTTTTGAAAAAATCTTCAATAACAATGGCAAGAGAAGGAGGTGTCTCTAACTTCTCTTCGTGAATTCCACCACGAATAACAATGTTCTTGAAACGTCGCTCGCCGTTCCTTCAACTCCTCCACAGCCACATTCTCAACATTCTTTGTTTGAACCATAGCTTGCATGAGTGAGGAATTAGAAACCACATTGCTATGCTACCACATACATCAGCCCAAGACTTTTTTGTGCATACATTTTTCATGTCGCATACATCCCGGCTCATAGTGTCAAATTTCTCCTCTTTCAATACATGGTCATGCTCTACTTTGCTCATCACCGCTCCTTCAAAGCATTCAAGTCCACAAGAGAGCGTTTACATTCCTTGACTTCCTCTTCAAGTTGCATCAAACGTGTTGTTTGCATCTCAAGTGTCCTCTTGAGATTCTCATTCTTAACCACAAGTACCCTTAGAGTGTGCCATTCTCCATTGCAAGTGCTCGTAAGTCTTCACCGTGTTTGTTTATGGTCTCTTGCAATGATACCAAGTACGTCATGATCATGGTTTCCGATGTCGTTGGTTGGGTGGTTGTGTTGCTATCTCCACACTTAGGAGATTTTGGATCATTTTCCACAATGGTTGTGGACCTTGTTGAAGAAGAAGAACCCTTGCGAGTGCCGGAAGACATTGTAATGTAAAATAGGAGATGAGAATCAATTTTGTTGAACCTGTTCACGATCGAAATGCTGCTACAGAAACGACTTACATAACTCTGAAAATTTTTGTCTTTACATCAATGCGTAGAGGACTTCGTGCTTTTCGATTGAGGCTATAGATCACCCAAATCGGAGTTCGGATGAAGAATTATGATCAAAAGAGTAGACTGGTGTCTACTAGGTCAAAAAACGGCTGCGTTTTTTGAGAGAGAGAGAGAGAGAGAGAGAGAGAGAGAGAGAGAGAGAGAGAGAGAGAGAGAGAGAGAGAGAGATGGATGTATTGTGCCCGTTCGGGCTGCCTAGCCGAGAGAGAGAGAGAGAAGAGAGAGAGAGAGAGAGAGAGAGAGAGAGAGAGAGAGAGAGAGAGAGAGAGAGAGAGAGAGAGGGGGGGGGGGGGGGGGGGGGGGGGGGGGGGGGGGGGGGGGGGGGGGGGGGGGGGGGGGGGGGGGGGGGGGGGGGGGGGGGGGGAGGGGGAGGAACAACGAGAGAGAGGGGTTGGCGGGCGAGAGGAGAGAGACACACACAAACGGTCAAACACGCAAGAGAGGGAAAGACAAACACGAGAGAAGGGTGGAGAGAGAGAGAGAGAGAGAGAGAGAGAGAGAGAGAGAGAGAGAGAGAGAGAGAGATAAGGAGAGGGTTATAGAGCGACTAAGAAAAAGAGGAGAGGAAGGGAGTAGGAGATAGGAGGACTTTACGGAAGGAATGGTGGTTTCTAGAGGAGGGAGCTGAGGAAGGGAAGGTGGTTTAGAGGAGTAAGATGGAGAGAGGAGGTGGAGGAAGGAAAGAGAGGGCGGCACTCCAAAAAAAAGAAAAAAAGCTCGCTCCAAAGCTCGCTCTGTTGAGCTCGCTCGAAGACCTAACTCATCTAGCTCATCTTTCCCTTGATGACACCACGGCTACCATGCCTACCCCAATGATGGGCATGCGAAGAAACACGCCATGGACCTCATTCGTTAGTAAAGCACCACTACATGGTAGCTCAATACCTGCAACAATACCTACAACTGTGCACCAGTCGTATACACCTATGGGTCCTTGTACTCATGTAGCCCCTACCCCTCCCATTGTTTCAACAACCTATACTCCACAATCACAACACCCAAGCTCTTATTTCAATGAGACCATACCGGCTAGCATTAGCATGTCACATCCGATGTCTGCTATGCCTAGGGCCACACATATGAACTTTGGGCCACCACATGGCACAACACCCTACCAAACTTGGAACCCAATGGCTTCCTATGCGTCAAGCCCAATGCCAATATCTACTCCACATGTAGTCTCTGGAGCGCCTTCACCCACGGTGCCTGCTCACTTAGATGACTTGGCAACATTTGTTCAAGCTATTGGTCGATATATTGCTGAGAATATGCGTAATACGCCTGATAGAGAGACTAGAAGTAAGATAGTACAAAAAGCCAAGCTCACACAAAAATTGAGTGGAGATGGGGATGTGAGAAAGCATATCAAAGTGTTTGAACAAATATGTGATTCTCTAGGAGAACACAATGACCTGCATAAGAGTAATTCTTTAAACCTAACCTTAAGTGGAAGGTTGGGGATTGGTATATAACCTCAAGGATGGAAGAAAAACTATTTACCGTACTCTTAGGAGACTGTTCTTAAAAGAATACATACGAGAGGGAGTGCTTTGGGGTGTAGCCTCTCAGCTCCAGAAAGCCCAACGAGAGGAAGGAGAGTCGGTGAGAGACTTTATTAGTCGCTTGAAGCATTTGAATTCTCGTTGTAATCCAAATGAGTGCTTCAATAATAATAATCAATTGATTAATAGATTCATTAGGGGATTAGGACATGAGGATATCTACAATGGCCTAGTCATTAGAGGTATCACCACTTGGGAAGCAGTCACCACCAATGCAATCCAATTGGAGGATAATTTAATGATTAAAGGAGAAAGAGTGTCTGTTGAGCTAAAATCTACTAGCTCGCAAGCATCATGGCATCAGCCAATGACCTAAAGCCTATTGCTAAGGAGCCAAAGATATCTGAGATGACTTTCGCAGATCTCACCAAGGCCATTCAAGAGAGTCTTAGAGACAATCGTGCTCCACAAAACAATCATATCTATCCAAGAAGGGAGCAACAATGGTGCTCAGTATGCTATGGTCCGCATAGTACCAGTGAATGCCCTACTTTTAGAGTAAAATTCAATGGGAATTGCAATGCCTGTGGGAGGTATGGTCATCAAGCTAAGGATTGCATAGTATTTAAGTGCGCGATGGCCAATAGACCAACCTTAGCATGGACAAACACACCTCGAGTGCCTGCATTGATGTCGGTCGCACATCTTCAACAAACGTCACAACACATGGTCCCTAGGGTCCAAAATGTCGTTCAAACAACACCCTTACCACCTTCAGTGCTAGGACCGCAACCACCACTTCTGAGAATCACTGCTGTGAATTAAGTGGGTTGTGAGTCATCTATTGCTTGTCTGGAAGGCTGTGAGGAAGATATAGACCCTAATATTTCCTATGGATTAATGCGCTTGAAGAAAGTCCACAATACTACATGGAGGACTATTGGGGACAAGTCAAACCTGTCTATTAAGTAGCTGCTCTTGCTGCAAGAGTCCAAAATATCAATTACACTGCCAAGAGACCACCTCTTCAATGCTATGTGGAGGTCCACATCGTGTGGCCGAGTGTCCTATTGGGCTACAAAAGAATGCTACACTAATGCAAACCAACCAAGTGAGCATGTCTACAATGCCGATACTCATGTGTAATCGATGTGGCATAGATCATTTGATTGCCCAATGTCCGAATAATCCAAATGCACCGAAGATCATATACTTGATTGAGGCTATTGAGGAGCCATCACAAAGTACACCTGTGGTACCAGTAAACATACTCACACAATCGAAGCTCCAAAAATAAAATTATATTCTTGAAGAAAGAGATAGGGCATCAATTGCCCAATCTCAGAAGAAGAAGAAAACACAAAGGAAGAGATCGCAAAAAAGCAACGAAGTCAGACCCCATTTCAAAGACCAACATAGGGACTGGTGATGACCCTATATATATGAACGACGCTGAAGAGGATTCTGATTCAGGTGAAACCATGGAGATCAAAACAACCACTAAGAAAGAAACCAACAAGGAAGATCATCATGAGCCACAATGGCCAGCATCCAAGAAGAAGATAGGAACTTATCCAAACCCTATAGAGGAGATCGAGCCAGTCTCAATCAATTATGAGTTTGGTAGAAGATACCCAAAGGGATCTAGAACCACCACCTAGGCAGATCCAAATTAGAGACACATTGTTTCCTATGCAACAAGACCCTCACCAAGTCCAAAAACCCTTAGCCATACCTAGTGTCATCTAAGAAGAAAGTGACTTAAAGTCATGGGAAAGTGGGCGTACTCACTTCTTGTTGGAAAGAATGTTTATAGAAGGACTACCTGACCCTATCGAAGAAATGGAGATCCCATCTTCCCCACATCAAGGGACTGAAGCCCAAAAGATGTCGTTAAACATTGCCAAATTGATGGATTTCATGGCTTCAAAAGTTAGAACCACCATCATGTCCAAACTATATGGAGACCCTGAGTTATTCTTAGCTCTTCGAGCTTTCCTCAAAGAACTGAAGGTCGGTCTACCACAATTTGCACATATGGATGGAGCTAGGGAGATGCCAATAGAGGAGGAACACTTAGATCCACAAGCCAACCTAGATGAGAACCCTGTTGTAGAAATACTTGCTAACAAGTTGGGACAATACTTTGGGGGTAATGAATCCAATGCAACCATACCAATCACTACCAAGGGATTAATTGTGAAGGGAATCCTTGATGGTGGAACTGGGGTTAGCATTGTGACTAAAAATTGATGGGAAACTATGGGAAGACCTCACCTTGAGACCACAACCATAGTCGTAAAGATGGCCAATGGGTCTATTGTTAAACCTATTCTGATGCTAGAAGATCTCAAGATCACGGTCTTTGGACATAAAATAAGAAATACCTTCATTGTTATGGATTTCTCCAAGCACACTATGGCATCCTTGATGATCTTAGGATGTCCTTTCACGAGGGAAGCAAAAATGGTGCATGACTAGTCTAAAAACCATGTCTACTTGCAGTTCCAAGATTCTGTCATTTGAGGGGATCTTGTAACTGGTCGAGCACATACTCAGGAAACATATCTATAATTGATCATAGATTTGACACCACATTTCACTCGGCCCCATTGCAATATTGTGACGTTGGGGAAGATTCTCCTTATATGGATGTACTACCTGGGATGCCTGAGTCAGACAATGTGGATTGGGTCCACTTAGCAGCAACCATAGACACTTGAGGAAATAGGCGGACGACCTGGGTAACACTTGAGGGGGATGAAATGCCACCACTCGTACCCTTAAATATGCTAGAAGCAATGCATATAGCTTTTGATGACCTACATGATGAAGGTTTGACTGGCATTGGAACCAGTAGCATCTCATAAGACTATAGCCCATACAATTTGGGGTCAAAATCATCAATTGAAATTGACTCCAAGGACAAAGAATTTGAGTTAAATCTTAGTACAAATGTGGGGACAAACCATTTAGGGCCGAGTAATACCCTAGATGACAATCTGTCCAAGGGTGCAGAAGACACAAGTAGCGATTCATCTAGTGACTCTTCACTAGAGATCGGCCGAAATAAAAAATTAGACAAGAAGAGTAAGAGATATAAGAGGCAACGATATCGAGCAAATGTGTGTGCTAGAATAAATTAAAAGAAATCTACCGCATAATGGTTTAATTATATAGGGGCATGTGATGCTCATTGAAAGTTGGTAGATAACTGGAGTGAATACCTTCAAAGCGTTATGTGGTGTAGTCCACAACCCATTGACATCGCACAACTAGAGGCTATAGAGAAGCCAAAGTTGAGCCGTATCATAAGGAGACGACAAAATTGTGAGTTAACTCAACAACAAAAGGAATCAAAAGTGAAATCACAGTCCACAAAACAAGAGGACCCCACAGACTTACACCCTGCACCTTAAAATTTCAAATCCTACACCATAGAGGAACGTAAGGTTGTGTATACAAAGGCTCAAAAAAAACCTATCAATGGAAGTAATGGAGTTTATGTCGGTCCAGTGATAGTCAAGGAAATAGAGTTAGCAAAGCCAGGAGAAGAGTCCAAACCTGTTTTCATTACCCAAGTTTATGACGTTCCAGTGATAGTTGAGGAAATAGAGTTAGCAGACCCAGGAGAAGAGTCCAAACCTGTTTTCATTACCCAAGATGTGACAGAGATTGAGGAGTGTGTAATTAAAGAATGTCTCAAGAATTCAGGGATATATTTGCTTGAAAATATCCTAATATGAAAGGTGTTCCACCTTCCGTGGTGCAACACACAATCTCCATGAATAGCATGGCTAAACCAATTCAACAACAACCCTACCCAATGAATCCTAAATATGCAAAGATCGTTCAAGAAGAGATTGAAAAGCTTGTGAAATGCGGATTCATATACCCTACTGAGCACTCAAAATGGGTTTCTCCGATAGTGATTGTGCCAAAAAAGAATGGGAAACTCAGAGTGTGCGTGGATCTCAAGCAGATCAACGTCACCAGTAGGAGGGACCATTACCCCTTGCCATATTCAAAACATGTGCTTGAAAGAGTTGCAAGGGAAGGAAGCTTATAGCTTTTTAGATGGGTACTCTGGCTACAATCAAATCACAATTGCGCTAGAGGACCAAGGTAAAACAACCTTTACAATTGAATTTGGAGTGTTCGCATTTCGTGTTATGGCTTTTGGCTTAACCAATGCCCCTGTTACCTTTCAAAGATTACTAAACACTGCTTTTAGAGAATATTTGAGGGAGTTTTGTGAAGCTTTCTTAGATGAACTTTGTGATTATTCCTCTTGGAAAGAACATCTATCATGCTTATGAAAAGTGTTTGAGAAGTGCAGATTGTATCGCATCTCCTTAAACCCTTTCAAATGTCAATTTTGCGTTAAACATGGAGTCATTTTAGGGCATATAATGTCCAAAAATGGGATTTCCACAGATCAGAGCAAAATTAAAGCCATTGCTAAATTGCGACCACCTACAAACTATAAAGGAGTTCAAAAGATCATGGGCCATGTTGGTTATTACCGGCGGTTTATTTTAAGCTTTGCCGAGATAGCTCGTCCATTGTACAAACTTCTTCTTGAGTTTCACTAGACTACAGAGTGTGACCATGATGATGAGTCATTGAAAAAGAACTTGACTAGCGCTCCTATTCTACGAGTTCCCGATTGCAATGTAATTTTTCATGTGCATATTGATGCATCGAACTTTGCTATTGGGTGTGTTCTAGCTCAACCACGAGAACATAAACTGGACTACCCCATTAGCTTTGCAAGTCGTCAACTACACCACTATAGAGCGAGAAGGTTTAGCTATGATTTATGCAATAAAGAAATTCCGGTTACTACCTTCTTGCCAACAAGTTTGTTTTCTATGTGGATCATCAAGCCTTGTTGTATCTAGTAAATAAACCTTATTCCACGGGAAGAATTACACGATGGTTGTTAATTCTCCTTGAGTTTGATTTTATCGTTGTGGTGAGACCTAGTAAAAGACATGTCATGGCGGATCATTTGTCTCGGATACCCAATGGTGAAACCCCTACTGGATTCGATGATGAATTACCTGATACTTCTCTATTCCTAATCGAGACCATACCTGAATGGAGTGAGAAGATTGTGAACTTTTTAGTTAACGGTTTTTCACCCAAAGAGCTTCGAAAGGACATAGCTCGAAAATTGTTAGAAGAGTGTGAACCTTATTCTCTCATTACAGGAACTCTCTACAGGCTAGGGAAGGATGATATTCTTAGACGTTGTGGTGAGGATGAGTATTTATACATACTGCAAGAAGCCCACATGGGTATAGTCGGAGGACATTTCTTAGGGGAACTAACAGCTAGAAAGGTGTTGCAATCAGGCTATTGGTGGCCTACCTTATTCAAGGATGCATCACTTTTTGCAAAAGGATGTGATGAATGCCAACATTACAAGATCACACAATGAAAGGATAAGATGCTCTTACATCCTGTTAAAGTGACTCAACCATTTGAAAATTGGGGTTTAGACTTTGTAGGCCCAATTAGTCGGGCAGCTTGTAGCACTCAATCTCGATATATTATCATTGCCACTGAATATATACCAAAGTGGGTGGAAGCCAGGGTGACACGTAAATCTGATGCAAGGTCAACTGCCAAGTTTCTCTTTGAGAACATTATTACAAGATTTGTTGTCCCTTTGAGATTGTGAGTGACAATGGTATTCATTTTATAAATGGAGTGATGAAAGAACTCACTACCAACTTCATGATAGCTCACCATAAGTCCATGCCTTATTATCCACAAGCAAATGGCCAAGCTGAGAGTACCAACAAAACTCTCATCTCCATTTTGACAAAGACAATTAAGGCTCATCCTACAGATTGAGATTTAAAGCTTACATTAGCTCTATGGGCTTATCGTACTTCTTACAAAGTGGCTATTAATTGTACACCATTCAAAATGGTATATGGCCAAAAGCAATTATGCCATGGGAGTTTGTAATTCCTAGTCTGTGTGTAGCTTTACAAGAAGGTTGGGATGGTAATCCTTTAGTTGAGCGCCTATACATCCTTGAGAGGTTAGATGAAAAAGACAATTGGTTGTGCAAAACGAACTTGTGGAGAAAGATAGGAGGAAGAAATGGTTTGAATGTCATCTAAAGAACAAAGATATCAATGTTGGTGATAAAGTCCTTATGTACGGAGTGCATAACAAAAAGAAAAAGTTGAAATATGCAAGAAAAGGACCATATAGAGTATGTGAAATCACCCCACAAGGAAGCATTCATGTGGAGACTCTTGATGGAGTTGAAACCATCGGATTCCTCAATGGTAGCAAATTTAAAAGATATTATGATCCTTTAAGCCAAGAGGAGCTACGTGCCATCCATAAAAAAAAGGTAGCCAAGGCACAAACAAATTGAAGAAGATACAAGCTCAAGCTGAGGCTAAAGAGTGACAAAAACGCATAAGACGCCAAACGAGAGGCCAACCTTGGAGTTACACATGCATTCCTTGTTGAAACAGAGGATGATTGGTTGGACTCTGACACACCTCTACGATACCCTATTGAGCTAAATAGTGCTTATGGAAAAGTGCTATATAACGCCTTATTGGACACAGGTGCTAAGTATAATCTGCTATCATATGGGGTGTGGTGTCGGTTAGGGAAGCCACCTCTATCTGAGAGTATTATCCAAGTCAAGGGTGTCAACAAGAAAAAAACTGTGATTTTTGGAATTTGGCACAATTCTATCAGTTATTATGACAATGGGGTTGTAGCTCAAGACTTTTTGGTCATGCCTGCTAGAACTATGGAGGGTAATATAAACCTAGGAAGCATGTGGATGATAGCCACCAAATGCACTATTGATTGGGGGACGGGGGGTGTCACAACGCAGAAACCAACTCTTAGCCCTACCACTCAAGCCGTAGTCCCTGACATATTGTCTCTTAAGGAAATAAAACCCAAAACATTGCATGTCCAAGAGGTTGAACCATATGTCCCCATAGCCCAACTCTCTAGAGCTTCAACTGTTGTAGTTGAAATAAAGCTTGAGACACACAAGACCCATCCTAATATAACAAAGAAAACATTCAAGTGGGTCCTTAAATCTTCTATAGAGACCATAGCTAGTGCTAAAAGATAGGAGCCTGGTAAGAGATAGGAGCCTGGTAAGAGATGTCCCACTCGCCCCAAGAAATGTAAAGAAACGTTGCGTTGGATTCCTAAAAAACTGTTAGAAGCCCAAGGCTACTATGAAGGAAATGATCAAATCTGGGTGCCAAAACATAAATTGTGCTCTTCCTTGTCACCTAGCCCATGTGAGCCCAATCATGTAGCTCCAAAACAAATTGAAGATCGTGGAAAGAAAAAAGTCACGGAATGCTACACACCTGCTCTAGAGCTAGTTTGGGTATCAAAGAAAGAACGGTTTGTTCCACCTAGATCAGGAACAGGGAAGTCAAATGAAGCTTCTTGCTATAATATTATCCACTCTTTCCTTGCAACCTACAATGAGACATTTGACGGTCTAAAATGATATGTTCACAAAATCCTAAGCAATCATTAGTGAATTCCTAGTGTGAATAGACACCTAGCTTGGGACATCTTGAAGACAATGGAAGCCTTAAATTTTCATTTGTTTTGAATGTCTTTGGCACGATTTTTTCCAGAGAGAGCACACCTTGCAAATGATTGCACTCATGTTGCAAGATTTGGGCTTGCCAGCTAGAGACCCTTATCTTGATGGGAAATCCATCTTGTCCGAACCCAGACACTTCCACTTCAAGATGCCTTTCCACAAGCCCACGATATCCCTCCACACTTAGACACCCTTTCAAAGAATTTTGCATTTTGCGTTCCAAGTTTCTTGAAGATGGGATTGCATAAAACCAAGAGGTCAAATGGAGCCCATTGTTGAGCATCTGCTTCCTCCTTTGAAACCTAGCTTATGTATTCTTTGGTATCTTCAAGCACTATTATGTGGAGAGGAATGACAATTAGAGGGGCGGCAATGCCAATAGTGGGGATTGCATGCATGAGGGTAACTATGTTCTTTATTATCTGTTGGATGCATGGGCTGGTTATCTCTGCAACCAGAATAGGGGATGCTGGCTTGATGAGAATGGGGTCACCATCTTTGATAATCTCAGGGAGCTTGGGTGCAGGGGAGCCAAACTTGAAAAAGGAATAAGCGACACCCTTCCCTTGAAGGGAATGAGGAGCAAGCCTCCAGGATGCCCTTTTGAATTGTTGCTCTAGAGATGGGTAGAGAGAAGCTTGCACATCACCAACGCCAAACAAACGACCTATGAAGGTTGGGACTGCCATTGTCTTTGCAAAGGCCTCTCTCTCTCTCTCTCTCTCTCTCTCTTCTCTCTCTCTTCTCTCTCTCTCTCTCTCTCTCTCCTCTCTCTCTCTCTCTCTCTCTCTCTCTCTCTCTCTCTCTCTCTCTCTCTCTCTCTCTCTCTCTCTAGCAGTGCACAACTGCGTGCGCTAGAGGGAGACTACATAAAGAAAAAATCCACTGAAGTTGAAGCCTAATGTATGCCTCCCCCCCCCCCCCCCCCCCCCCCCCCCCCCTTCTCTCTCTCTCTCTCATCTCTCTCTCTTCTCTCTCTCTCTCTCTCTCTCTCTCTCTCTCTCTCTCTCTCTCTCTCTCTCTCTCTCTCTCTCTCTCTCTCTCTCTCTCTCTCTCTCTCTCTCTCTCTCTCTCTCTCTCCCCCCCCCCCCCTCCTACCTACTGTATCTTCTCTGATAACCGCAATCACATCTCAATAGCCACCATAGGGGCTCACGCTCACTAGCTCTTGTAAGTAAAAAAAAAAAAAAACAAATAATACTTCTCTTTCTCTAGCAGCACATGCTGGCGTGAACTGCAGAGATTACATCAAGCATCAAGTCTAGAAAAATACATTTTCTCTAACCGGTGAAAAAAGGGCAAACTCGAAACTCTCTCGATTTTTAGGTTAAAATTAGAAGTTTTTGCCGATAATTACACTCAAACTTGTGTAAGTCTCTCAGTTTAGGGTTGCACTAAAATCGGGATTTTACAATTTCAACCGATTCAAATACATTGGACCTCGGTTTTTTTTTACACTTTCAAGCATATAAAGTAGTTGATCATTGTATCATGTCGATATGCACCCAACAAAGAAGATGTCGGCCTCCATGAACATGTAGGCAAAGTAGTATCACATCTAATTCCACCAATGATGACTCCATGCTAAGTTGCTAATAGTGCCATTGAGGATGATGTTATGGAGCAGGTGTTAGAGATCATAAGATGTCAATCAATCTTGGATAATATGCCGTGCACACATTTTGAAGTATTTGTGGTTAGTAGCAGCAGTGGGTGAGACCAAATTGCAAAATTTGGGCAGTGGCTTTTAGGAGTGATGCAACTAATTCTACTCTTCAGCTCTCAATGTATGAATTGTGAATACTACTGCAGTGAATGCATGTATGCCAATGCCTCAAATTATGATAGTTACCAAGGATGCACAACTACGCAAAAGATGGCCAGTTCAAAGGCCTCGATGTTGTCGCATCCTGTGAAATTTACAATGGTAAGGCCTTGTAATATTTTTAGCATTCACTTGATTTTAGAGCAGATGTCCTACATTTTGCACTGAAAACTACACTTCTAAAAATGAGAGAAGTAAATAAATAATTGTCACTTTTGTTGGCAAAGCAATTGTAGCATTATATTGTGTCCTATTTTCCAACTATTGATTTTTGAAAATAGGCAGCAAAACAATATCATGTGATTACAGATTCAAGTAGGTTGTTATGTTTGGACGAATATGTATCAGTGACTTTCTAATCTTTATTGTCATTTATTGCTTTGCCTATTGGTGTGGGAGAAGATTGATGAGGAATTGCAGGTTCAAAAGGAGGGCTTCATTGTTGGAAAGACAGCCTTCAGACATTGCACACAATATTAGTGAGTCAATGTTGATTGATCTAGTTGATCATTAAGAACATCATCATGTGGAGTATAGTGGAGTATCCATACAAGTTTATAGAATCTCCTACATGCTCCTACGGAGTCCATAGTCCTTTTCGGTTAGGGCAAACACATGGTCCAAGGCTTGCCAAAAGAATTTTTTTTAACCAAAGAAATAAGGATGCACTTAATTTTTTTAAATTTTTAGGCAAAAATTTGAAGCATTTACTAGAATTTACTCTTAACTTTGTAAAATTTTAGAGGTTCTCTTCAAGGCAAGCTCAACATCTAGTAGTAGGATAAAAACACACTAAACTTTAGCTTTGAGCAAATACTAACCAATAGAATATGCTACTTCATACATATTGGGGTGGAGACAACCAAGTAGCAATAGAATTCAATAAAGTGTATAGAGAAAGTTCTCCTCTATTGAACATAATCACTCTAATAGCATAGCTTAGATTAGTAACTAGCATGGTAGAGGAGATGAGCATGCCATTAAAGCTTGGCTCTTGGTTGGATTTGCATTCCATAGCCAAGAGTTGTTGGTGTAGGCCTCTACTTCTCAATGCTTGGAGAAGGAGATGGAGTTCTTCTTGCACACATGAGTTGTGTGTGTGTGTGTGGCAATGTGTTAGAGTAAAATGAAGCCCTCTCTCTCTCTCTCTTCTTAGTCGACCCTTCTTGCTAATCGGTCATGCTGGCCTCCCATTGGCTCCTGTAAAGCTTAGCCAATCACAAATTAGAAGCATAGTTGATAGCCTTTTGACAAGTTTCCCCCTTTCCCCTTTTGTGAGAGCTTTAGGTAATTAAGTAATTCAATTAAACTCTCATTGGATCTCTTACTCTTTTGGCCAATAGGAATCAGGCAAGCCATTGGGCTGCTGAATGCTCATTGGATCCCTTGGTAGACTATCCAATAGTATTCTAAGGAGCTTAATTTCTATTGGTTCTTTTATCAAGCCTTTTTAAATTGCTTAGACTAACTTTACTCTAGCCTAATTCTCATTGGTCCACCTCTATGGCCATCCAATAGGATTTGAGGGGAGATTGGGGGCAACTAGCCTAGGAGCCTGGCATGTGTCCAGTATTCCCTTTGTGTAAAGGGGAAGCTTTGGAGAGTGTGTGTGTGTGTGTGTGTGTGTGTGTGTGTGTGTGTGTGTGTGTGTGTGTGTGTGTGTGTGTGTGTGTTTCTCTCTCAACCCCTACTAAAAGGGCTCGCCTCCTCCTTCCAAGGGATGTGGAAAGACTTTTTAGTGGCCATCCAATTTTTCCCTTTGCTCTGGCCATTGGACAATTGAGCTAATTTTTGGAACTTTAGCCTATGGAAGTCTTTATGGAGCTGAACCTTAGGTCTTTTAAGCCCCATTGAAGCACATTGCTCTTTTGCAGATTGTTCCCCTTTGGATCCCTATTTTCTCTCCTTTGGATCCCTGCAAAGACTAGTTTAGCAACCTTACCAATATTCTAGCTTTTACTCAGCTGTTACTTCCCCATATTAAATGATCAGTTTAACATGAGAAAATCATTTGGGAGAATAAGGTATTACTTTTTATGACATGGTGGATCATAATATAGAACCGAGGTCAGCTCCTCCTCCAATAACTTGGCCGGTTGATTTAGGAACAAATATCACAGATGAAGAAGTTTAGGTACTATTTGAAGGAGGATTTCAAGTGGAGACAGTTGGAAGAGACCAAGAGAGTGCAACAACCATGCGAACTCCTCCTAGGGGTGGAGATGATACCTCTTCCGCTTCAACAAAAGCAAGTAGTAGTGGTTCAATACTAAGAAATGGCATAAGAGTCAAATTTTTGACTTCCATTTCAGAGGAGGGAGCTAAGAAAATTGGGCTCGCTCTTTGTTTAAAGGCAAAGGTGATTGAAGAGAAATGCATTGTAGACAAAGCACATGAAGCCTTCAAGGTTGAGCATCACATAGTAGATGGACATGTGGGGGTCATTGAGGTGCACATCAAGGATGAACCCTATTGCACATGCCCTGATTTCATTGATAGGGAGTCCAAGAAAAAATCTTATTTGGCTTGCAAGCACTTATACTTCATTTTCTTGAGAGTTCTTGGATTGAGCCAAAATGAAAACATGTTCATACATCAACCCGTGCTAAGCAAATTACATGTCTACAATGCTCTTAGCCCTAAACGCACATATCCAAACTTGGAGCGAAGCTGATGATTGTACATTTTTGTGACACATTTTTGGTCATATATTGTAGCTGGTGAATTTGATACAGATTGGGTAGCAATTGGACCTTTGGCAAAGATATTTTGGATTATCTTGGGTTATACAACTTTTAATCTCTCTTTTTGCTGGCAATAATCTTGATGTAAGTTGATTAAGGTGTATACTTCTCCTGCAGAGAGAGAGAGAGAGAGAGAGAGAGAGAGAGAGAGAGAGAGAGAGAGAGAGAGAGAGAGAGAGAGAGAGAGAGAGAGAGAGAGAGAGAGAGAGAGAGAGAGAGAGAGAGAGAGAGAGTTCAAAATCAACTGGAGAGGGAAGAGAGAGGAGGGTGGAGGGGGGTATAGAGAGAGAGAGAGAGAGAGATAGTTCTATTATCGTCCTCGGAGGTCAAATATGACCTATGGAACCAAATGAACATGGCACGTGGTGTGAGTGGAGGTCATAAGTGACTCTTGATGCTCAAAAATGGATGAAATGAGCGTCACAATAGAGAGACCACATCGTGGTTGGGAGAGGAAGGTATGTAGGGAGAGCTCATGGCTGAATATATGGGGAAAAGAGGACCTAATGTGGTCAAAATCTGAGCACTCAAGTAGTGTGTGGTACTCACCCTCTCGCACTTGACGAGGGCATAAGGTGAAAAGTCAATGAGACTCCTCACCAGAGAATCCTCACCAGTTCCCCAACATCCTGTCTCGCAGCATAGAGAACGGGAGGTAAGACAAATGGAGGCAATTGTGCGGATCGCACTCAACGGGATGGGCTCAAGGATGTAGGAATGGGTTCGGTTACCTCGTTCTGAGAAGAAGAGAGATTTGTAGTTTGGGGCAACGTGTGTGGTGTAATGGATGAAGCGAGAACCTCTGATTTCTCCCAAGCCGTCATACATTGGCATTGTATAAGGCCTCATTAACTTGGGAGTCGATCGACGCATCCTTGACCAAGTGACATGCATCACATCTTCCAAAACATTTCTTCATGTCAAGCATCCACCCCGAACTTAGTATTTTGCTCTTGCATGTCTTTTGGACCTTTTGACTTGCTTCATATGAGATTCTAGGAAGTCGATACAAAGGGATACATTGTGTCTTAAGCATTTACTCCACAACCCTTTGCATGCCCAAGACCTCAATAGGAAGGGATCCGGACTCAAGAAAGAGCATGTAGGGTGTTTGTGTCTTGACTTGAGGCGGTGAGACCAAGCAAAAAAATTAAGATTATTTGTGGCTAGTTTTTTGTGACCATGGGTTTTATAGGTTTCTCTTTGTTATTTGTAGGCATGGCCATCCTACACCTACTCTACTCAGGTTCCTCTATCGATGGCAGATCCAGACCTACAGTGGGTGCTCTCTTTACGGAACTAGTACCTTCGCTTAACAGAGGGATTGTTTGGCCGCTACATTCCGCAGTAGCTTGCGAGCTACGGTCTTTCTCCATAGTCTACGCCATGGGGGAGTCAAGGAGGGACTCCTTACATCCAAAGCCTCACACCGACGACACCTCAATCTAAGGCTCCTTCTTATCATCCTACACCCCTTCCAACACCAATCCCCATGGCATCGCAGGGTCCCACTCCCATGGCATCGCAAGGTCCCACGCCACTCCATTCACCTCCTACTCCGTTCGAGCACCATCGATGTACTTCTTCTAGCAGCACATGTCGACGCTCGTCTCAAGGCAACGAGCATAGAGAGAGACGAAGCGGCGGGGGATCTTGTGGCTTTGCTTGTTTTGGTCAAGGGGGGGGGGGGGGGGGGGATAGAGTCCCCTATTTTAGAGTGTACCGCCCCACACGTAGAGGACGAGGATACTGAGGACCCGTGTCAGACACGAATGAGCACTACTACAGGGTAAAGGATGGCGGGGAGGTGGACTTCGGTATAGCACAGGGTAGGGCATTTCAATGCCATCTTCAAATTCTTATACATTTGACATATAAGAATTGTTTTGTAGAGTTTAGAACCAGCTACCCGATCATGCACGCTACATTGAGGATGCATTGCATGCTAGATTTCCAAATTCCCATGATCAGCTTTTTTCATAACAGTGGTTGGAGGGCTACATCAAAACATTTTTGAAAAACAAGCAATCCAATGAACGACACATAGCGGCCAACCAAGTTGGAGATCCAGACAGGATCCATCGCGGTGGTTCAATTTTTTGTTTTTTTTGTATACTCTTTCAAAAAACAATTGATGTTTCATATGTTCTATGCAGGTCAAAATAAAGGTGCTCATTTGAGCCACCCAAAATTGGTTGGCCCAAATGAGCACATTTATTTTTGAATAGGCGTTTAGCGGTAATAGCCGCGATAATAGTGGCGGCAATAGACTCGGTAATAGTGGCAATAATAGACGCGGTAATAGTCGTGGGTATATTCCCGCGTCTATTACCATGTATATTGTTGTTAAACCACTACTGCATTTGTTGCCATTGTTATTGTCGCACAAACAATCCTTTCTCTTTCTATTTTCCTTTGCTAGCCCGTGGCAATGCTAGCGGTTTTGTAATTTTCCTCTTATAGTGGATGCTGATACGGGCATAAATTCACAATTATATTGTTAGTCAAAGGTTGTTGAAAAGGGATGTCTTGCTTAGCACTGTCTTGGTCAATATGTATGCCAAATGTGGTGCGCTTGAGAAAGCATAAAAAGTGCTTGAGGAGCTAATTCCTGTCCTAAATGTCGCCTCTTGGAATGCATTGATTGCGGGATGTGTGCAACAAGAGCAGGGACTGAAATCTCTATGTTGTTTTCAATGGATGTAAAACAAGTGTATCTGTTCAAATTTAGTCACCTACTCTTTTGTCTTGAAGGCTATGGTTACATCTTAAAGGCATGTGGCTCTACGCACATAGGGGTAGGGCTAGAAATCTCTAGCATGATTTCAGCAAATGCAAAGCAAGTAGTGTATCTCTCCAAATTTAGTTACCTATACTTTCTTCTTAAAGGCTCATTAGGAAAAGTTTGGACTCAAAAATGGGCCTTGTAAGAATTGTTGATGTGGCATAGCTTTCAAAAAGTGGGGATCGGTAAATTTTTTGCAAATAAGATCCAAACTTGTCGGAGGTTGGATATTTAGAATCTACTCTTCAAATGCTATCTATTGATATATAGCATGAATGTATCGGACATTGCCTTCATGTAGATCTAGAAAAAGGTGATTTTAGATTACCGTAACGGTAACAAAACCTGGCTGATTGAAAAAAAATGGCATAACTTTCATAGAAGTCATCCAAACTTTTCGGACCTTGGCTCTTTAGAATCCATTTTTCAAGAACTTTCCAATGATAGGTCATATCATGGGGTTCTAAGCAATATTTAGAGGGGTCTACCGGGTTGCTTTCTTTTGTACAACTTTGATGATGTGGCACTCTTAAAAGGCCCAAAAATGAGTTCTAAATTTTCCTAATTGATGCTTACATCTTGCAAGAATGTGGGTCTACGCAAGTGCTCAAAGAGCTTCATGTCCGGAGTGTGGACTCTTGGAATGCACTGATTGCAAGATTTGCCCCATATGGGTAGGGCCAAAAAGCTCTAGGCTATTTTTAAAAGATGCAAAGCGAGGACCTCTCTCTAGATGCAATCACCTACGCATGCATCTTGAAGGCATGTGGCTCTACGCAAGATACTGATATGGGCACAAAAATTCACAATTATATTGTTAGTCAGAGACTGCTGAAAAAAGATCTCGTCCTTGACAATGCCTTGGTCAATATGTATACCAAATGTTGAGAAAATGCAAAAAGTGTTTGAATAGCTTTCTGTCTGGAATGTCGTCTCTTGGAATGCACTGATTGCGGGATACATGCTACAAGAGCAGGGCAACAAAGCTCTAGGATATTTTTCAGCACTCTTGGTGAAGGATGTCATGCATGGAAGGGCTTTCGCTATATGTATGCCAAATGTGGTATTGTCACAAAGGCATGAAAAGTTCTTGATGGGCATTCTCCCTAGAATGTCATCACTTGCAAGATATGCCCAATATGCATGTCACAAGAAATCTCTTGACTGTTTAATGACACTTCTTTCTCCAAATGCATTCACCTATGCTTGCACCTTGAAGGCATATGGCCTAACGGAAGACTTTCACATGGGTATCAAAATTCACGATGTGATTGCTAGTCATGGTTGTTGACTTCAAGATATGTGCAACATGGATGTGGTAAGAAAGATCCCCGGGGGATTCACCATGGAAAACTTACCGCACCACGTAAGTGCAGGGAGGGGTTTTTTTTAACAAGTTACATAAGCGTATAAGTTAGGGGCAGGTCCCAAGTAATTTATCTCCCAATTTTAAAAATAAGGGAGGGGGTATCATATTTATGGTGGTGGGAGGAGGGGGCGGGGGGGGGGGGGGGGGTGAGGAAAGGGAAAAATGAGAGGAAGTTTTTGTGTTTCAAAATTTTGGTTTTCCAAAAGAGTCTGCCCTCGAACTTGTGAGTCAATAACTACAAAGATACATGCAAGAACTAACACTGCTTTGTATCAATTGCTTTCTTTGTGATTATAGTTCATTTTGTTGAGGGATGAAAGCTATAAAGAGTTTTTATGTATGCAAATTTACAAGGAGAACCTAACACAACTTTATAACCATGTTTTTTGAGTAATTTAGATGGGTAAGAATTGGATGAGTAGCTACAGTGCAGGTTGAAGGGGCACATAGTTTGAAATTTAAACTAAGACACATTGAGGGTACATCTAGTTATCAACAAAAGTGGTTCCTTAGTATGTTACCAGTCACTATGCTACACTCTTTTTGACTAGTTTTACTCAGTTAGATCATGTTAGACCTAAATTGTATATGTAAGATAGGGGTATGATAGTTTTTTGCATTGATTGTCGTATAAGAGTAGAAAGGGGGGTCATATTCCCTAATATGAGTCGTATATAGGGGTTTTATCAAAGTTGTTCGCTCGCAGGTGGCGTCCCATTTTGTATATAAGGTGAATCCCCCGGGGAAAGATCCTGTCTACTTTACCACATGTGAAGTGAAGGATTCTCGCGAGACAAAGTCTTTTGGAGTGCTCTTACAACATGGCATTGTTGTTTTTGGAGGCTATGGGCTGCTTTAAACTAATGCAAAGTGAGAAAAATATCGTACTTGGCGGTGCTTTGGTCTATCCGCACCTCAAATGTGGTGCTCCCACAAAAGCAAACAAAGTTCTTATGGGATTTTCTTTGGAATGTCATCACCTCAAATGTGTTGATTGCTAAAACAGAAGGCTTTTCTCCAAATGCATTCACCTACGCTTGCATTTTGAAGGCCAGTGGCCTTATGCAAGCCGTTGACATAGGTGACAGAAGAAAAAAGAATACACCTAGTCTAGTGTTGTTGGTGAAGGATGTCATGCTTCGCAGTGCTTTGGTTGATATGCATGCCAAATGTGATACTGTCATGAAAGCATGAAAAGTTCTTGATGGGCACCCTCTCCGGAATGTCATCACCAACATATTGGTGGCTAAATATGCCCAATATGTCTATCGCAAGAACGCAACCTCTTTCTCCACATACATTCACCTATGCTTGCACCTTTAAGGCTTGTGGCTATTGGAGAAATATGTTGTGCTTGACAATGCTTGGTCAAAATGTATGTCAAATGCCCTAACGAAACCACAAAGTACTTGATGAAAATTTTGTCCAACATAACAATGATGAGTGTGTGTGTGAAATGTTGCATTCTCATGAAAGTACCAATAGTTATTGTTGATGGGCTTCCTGTTCAATGTCATTACTTGGAACATGTTGATTGCAACATTTGGCCAGGATGAATGTGGCAAGGAAGCTTCGTGCTATTTTACCTATATGCAAAGGAAGACCTTGCATTCATTGGTTGCACCTTAAAGGAATCGCGCCATATGCAAGGCCTATGTGTGAATTCACAATCAGATTGCTAGTCAGTGGCCATTGGAG
Organism: Adiantum capillus-veneris; assembly: GCF_014529385.1. NCBI lineage: Eukaryota > Viridiplantae > Streptophyta > Polypodiopsida > Polypodiales > Pteridaceae > Adiantum > Adiantum capillus-veneris. The sequence goes on from NC_140957.1 coordinate 51,108,170, forward strand.
AACTAAGTGCTTCATGGTGCTTTGATTGACATGTATGCCATCTGTGGTGCCCTCATGAAGGCAGAGAACCTTCCTCATGTGAATCCTCCCCGGATTTTTGTCTCTTTGAGTGTGTTGATTGCAGGATATGCCCCACATGGCTGTGGCAAAGACGTCTTGACCAGATGCAAAGTGATGGCTTCTCGCTAGGCGAAGGCTCTTAGAGTGCTCTTATAGAAGTTTGATGCCGAACTCGATTCAATGCAAAATGACATGCTTGGTGGTTCTTTGGTTGATTCCCTTTGGAATTTTATCACTTGGAATGTATTGATTGCAGGATATGTCCAACATGGCTACTACAACAAGGAAACTCTTGGTGGTTTTAACCAGAGGTCAATGGAAGGTCTTTCTCCTAACGCAATCACCTATGTTTGCACCATGAAGGCCTATGGCCTAATGCAAGGCACTCACATGTGGGAGACAATTCACGACAAGATTGTTCGCTATGCAAAAGGATGTGTTTGGTAATACCATGGTTGATACGTATCCCAAATGTCAAGCATAGACAGAAAGAGCGTCAAAAGTAATGAGTTGTCAAAACCAATTTAGCAAGATACATATAGCTCCTCCAATTTTTAGGGTTCTCATTTTTTGATTTCGTATGCCGAGTTTGGTACCTTCTCATATCGTAGGGGACTTGTTGTGCGCTATGCCTGAGCCACTAAGGCTGCAAACACACAACCCGTATGGAGGGAAGCTCACGAATGCAAACACTATGTCACTCATATATGTTTTTTTGTCATTGCAAGAATCTTGCATTGCCGTGAAGAGGGAGCCCGCCGTCGCCGCTGCTCAGCCGTCTCGCCACTATCGTAAGGTCGCTCGCTCATCCTCGCTCGCGTACACACGCTCTCACACACTCACCCACAACAGGAGTCTACGCTGTAGAGAAAGAGAGCAAGCAAACCATACATTCAAGAATAATATAAAATTTAGGGTTACAAGCCCTTATGTGAGTCGTCCCAACCACACTTGGGTGGTGCTCACACTTTGCCAACAATTAGTATGCTCTCTCTCTCTCTCTCTCTCTCTCTCTCTCTCTCTCTCTCTCTCTCTCTCTCTCTCTCTCTCTCTCTCTCTCTATCTATCTATCTATCTATCTATCTATCTCTACTAAATGTGGCATGCGCCTATCATCGGCGATCACCCATGAATACATGTGTGGAGCCAACAAGCCCGGACCATAGCTCAATACTAATCACAGCCCAAAGTTAACATGCCCCCCTTCCTGATGTAAATTTCGACCTCGGAATTTAGGAAGGTGTGTTCGAAAGTAGGAACTTGGTGGGTCCATGCAGATGGGTCTCATAGTAATTAAGCATCTTGATGAGAGTAGTGGCCCATGGACGCGCTCTCAATCAAGAAGTTTAATACTACAAGAGGCTATACTCGTCCTCTGCAAGAGCGTCATTCTTTAACTTCACTCAAATACTGCAAAATCAACCAAAAATGGCACAGTAACTGCATTCTAAGAACATGGATAACTAAAAATCATATGCAGTGAACAAGCACATAGAGTGATTGGTAACAAAATATTAAACAATTTGATGAACAGTAAACATTAAAATGCAATAGAATCAAACACATAAGTACTTATAAAGGTCAACGAATCAAAAGGTCTAGGGTCGCTAATTTAACTGTCAATAGGCACTAAAGGTCAACTATTAACGCCATGGGCAAGCTTCTTGATTCTCTATGGTCAATTAAGCTATTTAATCGCGAGAGCAGAGTGTTTCATGTCCCAAGGCTGACTAGAGGCTAACCTAGAAGACCGTCTAGTTAAGATATGATAAAGGAAATCGTACATGAAATCATCACGTGAATGGTTCCCCTTTGTTTGAACCCCCAAAGTGTTTATGATAGATTCTTTGTTTCCACATAGAGCCTAATTGATCTTTTGGGGGCTCTTCGGTTCACATTGATTCAAAGTCATTTGACGTGTGTGCTTGTCTGGGGAGTTTTGTTTCTCAAGGAGAAGCGTCCACATTGGGAACCTCTAGGGCTCTAGTACCATAGGCAATACATGTGAGTGAAGTACCAAATCAAACCGGGATTTCTTTTCCAGCTTAAGATTTTACATTGTTGGCACTTTTGCTTTTTGTTTTTTGGTTGTTTTTCTTTTATTGCATTTCCATTCTGTAACTTTGGGGGGTCATTTTCACATTCTTACCCTCCCCATGCTCATCACAATAGTCAAACTCCCATTATAATACTTAAGCTAAAGGTCATGATGTATTAAGCTTACTAGAAAGCACTGACACACTGCACGCCATGCTTCATAATGTCAGATCAATGGTCAATTATAAAAATGTTTCCTAGATGATGTGCTCGACCAGTCACAAGATCAACTCGAATGACAGAGTCTTGGAGCTATAAGTAGACATGGTTTTTAGAAAAGTCATGCACCATTTTTGCTTCCCTCATGAAAGGACATCCTAATATTATCTCACATGACATAGTGTGCTTGGAAAAATCCATAACAATGAAGGTTTGCCTTACCTTGTGTCCAAGAACCTTGATCTTGAGATCTTCTTGCATCCCAATAGGATTAAAGATGGTCCCATTGGATTACGTTTGTAGTCCCAAGGTGAGGTCTCCCCATATATTCCCAACAATTTTTAGTTACAATGCTAACCCCAGCGCCTCCATCAAGGATTCCCTTCACAATTAATCCTTTGGTAGTGATTGGTAAGGTCGGATTGGATTCATCGCCTTCAAAGTACTATCCTAACTTGTTAACATGTATTTCAACAACAGAGTTCTCATCCAGGGTTGGGTTGTGGATCTAAGGGTTCCTCCTCTATTGGCAGTTCATTAGACCTAGCTATTGGTGCAAATTGTGCTAACCCAACTTTTAGTTCTCCATTCAGGAAAGCTCAAAGAGCTAGGAATAGCTCGGGGTCTCCATATGGTTTAGACATGATGGTAATTCTAACTTCTGAAGCCATGAAATCAATCAATTTGGCAATATTTAATGGAACTTTTTGGGCTTCAGTTCCTTGACATGGGGAAGATGGAATCTCCATTTCTTCAATAGGGTCAGGTAATCCCTCTGTAAACATTCTCTCCAACAAGAAGGGAGTATGCCCACTTCCCAATGACTTAAAGTCACTTGCTTCTTGGATGACACTAGGTATGGCTAGTGGTCTATGGTCTTTGTGAAGTTGATTTTGTGTAGGAAACATTGTGTATGTAATTTGAATCGTCTTAGGTGTTGGGTTCTAGCTCCCTCTGGGTCTCATCTACCAAACTCCTTAATTGCTTGATTTGCTCGATCTCCTCTATAGGGTTTGGGTAAGTTCCGATCTTCTTCCTATGTTCCATGGGTTGTATCCATTGGGGCTCATCATGATCCTCCTTGCTTTTTTATTTTCTAATGGTCATTTTAATCTCCATGGTCTCACCTAAATCACAATCATTTCCAGCGTCGTTCATATACACAGAGGCACTCAGCTACACGATGTGGACCCCCACACTCGTAGCATTGAAGAGGTGGTCTCTTGGCAGTGAGATTGATATTTTGGCCTCTTGTTGCAAGAGTAGCTACTTGATAGACAAGTTTGACTTATCCCTAGTAGTCCTCCATGTAGTATTGTGGACACTCTTTAAGTGCATCCATCCCATAGGCAATATTAGGGTCTATATCTTTCTCACAACCTTCCAAACAAGTACTAGATGGCTCGCAAACCATATGATTCACAGGGGTGACTCTTGGATGCGGGGGTTGCGGTCCTAGAACTAGAGGTGGTAGCGGTGTAGCTTGAGCAACAGTTTGGGCTCTAGGAACCATGTGTTGTGATAGTTTTTCAACAGGTGGAACATGCATCAATGCAGGAACTCATCTATCTAGGCCAAGGGTGGTTTATTCGCCATCACATGTTTGAACATTATACAATCCTTAGCTTGGTGACCGTACCTACCACATGCATTGCAATTCCCGTTAAGTTTTACTCTAAATGTAGGCCATTCACTAGTGCTATGTTTATCAAAGCAAATTGAGCACCATTGTTGTTCCCTTCTTGGATACATATGATAGTTTTGTGAGGCACGATTATCTCTAAGACTTTCTTGAATGGCCTTGGTGAGATCTGCTAAAGTCATCTCAGATATCTTTGGCTCTTTAGCAATAGGCTTTATGGTCATTAGCTCATATCCGCGATGCTTGTGAGCTAGTAGATTTAGGTCCAACAGACATTCTTTCTCCTTGAATCATTAAATTGTCCTCCAATTGGATTGCATTGGTGGTGGCTGCTTCCCAAGTGGTGGTACCTATAATGACTAGGCCATTATAGATATCCTCATGTCGTAGTCCCCTAATGAATCCATCGAGCAATTGATTATTATTGAAGAGCTCATTTGGATTACAATGAAAATTCAAATGATTCAAGCGACTAATAAAGTCTCTCACTGACTCCCCTTCCTCTGCTTGGGCTTTCTGGAGTTAAGATGCTGCACCCCAAAGCACTCCCTCTCGTATGTACTCTTTCAAGGACAGTCTCCTAAGAGTAGGATAGCTCGTGCGCTCTTCATTTCGTAGGGTTCTATACCAGTCCCTTGCCTTCCCACTTAAGAGTCAAGCTCAAAGCTTTGCATTTATGTAGTTCATTGTGCTCTTTCAGGGAATCACATACGTGCTCAAATACCTCAACATGCTTTCTAACATCCCCGTCCCCACTGTATTTTTGTGTGAGCTTGGCCACTTGTACTGCCTTACTTCTAGACTCTCTATCGGGCGTGTTACACATATTTTCAACAATAGATCGATCGATAGCTTGAGCAAATGTTGCCAAGTCACACAAGTGAGCAGGTATAGTGGGAATAGGCGCTCTCAAGACTGCATGTGAAATGGGGGTTGGCATCAGGTTAGGCATACGAGTGATCCTTGGGTCCCAAGCTGGGTATGATATTGTGCCATGTGGTGGCCCAAAGTTCATATGTGTGGCTCTAGGCATATCAAACATAGGATATAACATGTTAATACTAGCTGGTATGGCCCCACTAGAATGAGTAATCGGATAGGGTGGTTGTGGAGTGTAGGCTGTCGAAACAATCGAGGGTGTGGGAGCTACATGGGTATGTGGGGCCATAGGTACATATGATTGATGTACACTTGTAGGTATTGTTGTGGGCATTGTGCTACTATGTAGCGGTGCTTTACTCATGAATGATGTCCAAGGTGTACTTTTTGGTGGGACTGGCATAATAGCCATAGATTCTTCGAGGCTAAGATTAGCTAAATTTGGGAATGTGAAACTATTGCTTGTGGGTTCAGAGGGTATCGAGACTCCAGGCAAAACAATGTATGAAGGATCAATGGGACTCACTGAAGTCTCCATTTGTGATAGGGTTATTTGTTTGAACTTTCCCGTATCCAAGAATCTCATAGGACCCATTGAAGGAATGTTAATTCCGTGGTCTTGCCTCCCTAATTGGATAGCACCATGGATGACATCACAGATCACCCATTGCTACTCCTCTAAACTTGTGACCCCCAACGTGGATTGTACCACCTCTAACCACCCTAGAGGGTATGTGCAGCATGTGTGCAGGACGGTCAATGTTTCAGTTTGTAGGTCATACTCCCAATTTTTTGTGAGAAATACCCCCTCTATATGCTTGGCATGTTGGAGGTTCCCCTTGAAGTGGAAGCATTATGGCTCCCCATCGCATGACCCTCCGTGACTGCTATCTTGGGAGCACTCGGTTGCTCGACTGACATGGTTGTTGTCATAGGGGTCTTCGCTTTCATGGCTCGGTTTTGTTCTAGCATTCGTAGGTCAATTTTCCTCTCCCTCGTTGCTTGCATATATCGTTCGATTTCTTGCACTTTGGCAAGACTCCTACCATTGGGTAGTAGAGCCTCAGGGGGTGATGGATCAGTAGGGTCTTTAATGAGCGGAGTAGGTAGGATGTCAACATGGGAACCCTTGGCGAGTGTTGGGGTATAAACCCCAATGTGGTCGCCCAGGTAAGTGGGCGGGCCGCCAGGTATGTACACATATTCTTTTGTAAAAACCTAATAAGTATGCTCTACACATTATAGTAGAGCGAGTTCACCATATCGTCGTGCTCTTCTTCTCGCACTCTCTCTCGCGTCGCACTTCTGCTCGTACTCCTTTAACTGGTATCAGAGCTCAGATCGAGGCTCGGGGCAGCACTGCAGGAGGCTAGAGTCACCAACTCAGATTGGAGTGAAATTCGACAGGCGAAGACACAGCCCCAAATCTCGTGGGAAGACCTGAAGGCCTTGGTGTTGTCAGAATTTCATTCTGAGGTCATCTCGGCCACCGTTCGGCTTCGACAAAGGTCTGCGCAGGCCATTTTCGACTACGTGGTCTCAGCGGGTGCAGATCCGACTCTACAAATTTGGGGTTTTCGGCCTACGACTGCAGGTGCTGAGGATATCGACACTCCCAGAGTGTTGATTTGTGGCTGTCTACACATCGAAGGACGGCTCACAGTTCTTGGAGGCGTGTCACATACGACACGGACGCATCTACACACAGACTATAGGCGACATCCACTAGTTCATCAGGTAGCTTGTGTTTACTGCTTGATATTCCAAATTTCATCCTGACATTGCAGGTACTTCCACATGGGATGTATTGTCAGAGATGATGTATGTCTGTTGAGGGTTTGCTGGCTGTGAGTCACGCAGCAAACAACCGCCGCAGCGGTTACAGCATACAGTGGGAAATTTGTGGATGTATGACTTTGTGGGAAGTCTATGTACTGTCAGATTTACTGCAGCCTTTGTTGAGGGTCGAGTGAGGTTTTATTGAGCTGGGGGATTCTCGAATGTTGAGATCCTTTCAGTGATACAGGTCTTGGAGCGATCCCTCGAGCACCCTTAGATAGGCAGCTAGGATGTATTGACTGTGAGTTAGACAGTTGGGATTGCATCTTTGCTTTACTGCCGTTGAGGCATTGTCGCAGTCTATGCTTACAGGACAGTCAGAGACAGTACAGGTGCATGACAGGTTTACCGACAGCTTACAGTGTTAGAGAGACAATGGTTTTTTGAGCTGTTTTTTGGTCTGTTTTTAGTACACCAGAGCCATTTTACAAAGGAGACTCTGCCAAAATTTCTGCAGAATCTGAAGCTTTCTTGGTTCATTTGACAGGTTGATATTGGTTCAGAGGTCAGTTTACAGGGGAAACTCTGCAAAAATTTTCCCAGAAAAGTAAACTACTGTGAAGCGTAGCTATGGCTGGATCACAAGACACTGCTCTTTACAATATCAAGAAGCTAGATGGAACCAATTTCCCATTGTGGAAGCAGCAGATTTGGCACGTGTTGGTACAAAAGAAGCAAATAAAACCTATAAAGCTCAAGGGGATAAAACCAGAAGATATGGACGAAGATGAATGGAGCGAAATGGATGAATTGGCACTTTCTACCATTATGCTGACTTTGGCAGAAAGCGTTTACTTCAATGTAGCAGACGAGATGTCGGCTTATCAAGCATGGTTAAAGCTGAGTGATCTTTATGAGAAGGAGAGTGCAGCTTCACAGGTATACTGGCTTAAGAATCTTGTTGACTTGAAGATGAAAGAAGGGACACCTATGTCCAATCATCTGAATGAATTCAACACCATCTGCAGTCAGTTGTCAGCTCAAGGTGTCAAATTTGATGAACGTGTTAGAGCTATGTTCCTGTTGATCACATTGCCGAAAAGTTGGGACACTTTTTGCACAGCTTTGAGTAATTCTGCACCTCCAGATGGTTTGAACATAGCAGGTGTAGAAGGAAGTCTGCTTACTGAAGAAACCAATAGAAAGACAATGGACAAAGGCAAAGGAACAGCCTTAGTTGTCAGGGGAAGGACCAAAGAAAAGTACAAAGGTGGAAAGAGGAATCAGTCTCGTAGCAAGTCCCGCAGTGCTAAAGGCAAGAGTGACATAGAATGCTACCATTGTGGCAAGAAGGGTCACATGAAAAGAGACTGCAGAGAATGGAAAGCAGAAAAAGGCAAAGAGAAAGCTGAAGACCATGGTGAGAAGAACAAGTCCTCAGTGAAGATTCAAGAAATAAATGTGACAAACACTGTTGCAGAGGATGACAGTCTAGTGTCAGGAGACATCTACTTCTTGAAGAATACAATGGACTCAGCTCTTCTTACAGCATCTGATGGAAATGCATTGAGTGACTGGATTATAAACTCAGGAGCATCACTTTATGTGTCTCCAAACAAGGAGTGGTTTACTTCTTATGTGACCACTAAAGATCATGTTCGGCTAGGCAATGGGCAGACATGTGAGATCTTAGGTGTTGGAGATGTTCAATTGAAGTTTCAGAATGGCTCTTCTTTCACGGTGAAGAATGTGAGACATGTTCCCGCAATTACAAAGAGCTTGATCAGCACAGGTTTACTTGATGATGCTGGCTACGTCACCACTTTTGGACAGAACATGTGGAAGATATCCAAGGGTTCTATGACAGTAGCACATGGAGTAAAGTCTGGAGGACTTTACATGATTTATGTATCAAATGTCTCTAAAAATGTAATCAATGTAACCGAGTAGCCGAACGTTTCTTTGTGGCATAGCCGGTTAGGAAATATGTCCAAGAAGGGAATGGAAATATTGTCTCGTTCTGGTTATTTTCCTGGCTTTTCATTTAATGATTTTGAATTCTGTGAACATTGTCTGTATGGTAAGCAAACACAGCAGCCACATAAGCATAGAAGCAGTAGAAGAGATACACAGTTGGCACTTGTTCATAGTGATTTGTGTGGACCTATGCCTAACCTATCTCTAGGGGGAGCTTCTTACTTTATGACATTTATAGATGATTACTCGAGGAAAGTATGGGTTTACTTTCTCAAGCACAAGGATGAAACGTTTAGTGTTTTCAAAACGTTTGTGACACTTGTGGAGAATCAGAGTGGCAAAAAGCTTAAATGCTTATGCACTGACAATGGTGGAGAGTATGTTTCAAAGGCCTTTTAGGACTTTTGTGAGTCAAAAGGTATAAAACGTGAACTTACTGCTCCTTACAATCCTCCTCAAAATGGTGTTGCTGAGAGGATGAATAGGATCATACAAGAGAAGGTCAGAAGTATGTTGTCTAATGCACAGCTGCCAAATGGGTTTTGGGCTGAAGCTGTATCAACAGGTGTTCATCTTGTAAATAGATCTCCTAGCAAGGTTTTGCAGAAGGATTCAGTGCCAGAGATGGTATGGTCAGGCAAAATGCCCTCATACAAGCATCTCAGAGTCTTTGGCTGCGAGGCATATACTCACGTTCCAAAGGAATTTAGGAACAAAAACTTGAGCCAAAGAGTAGAAAGTGCATCTTTCTAGGCTATGGTAATTCTGGTGAGATGGGGTACAGACTTTGGGATCCCGAATCCAAAAAGGTTGTCCGCAGCAATGATGTTCACTTTAATGAATCCAAATATCATTCTAAACCAGAGAGGGTTGAGGAGATTAGAAGAGTTGTCTTCCAAGAAGATGAACCTGCACGTGAAAGACAAAATGTCAGGGCTCAAGAGGAGCAAGGACAGGATAGAGTGGAACCACAGGTTGTGGCTGAGCCTGAGCCACCTATTGTGCGTAGATCTGGACGTATCACGCGACCTCCTGATAGGTTTGTTCCATCTATGAACTATGTCATGTTGACTGATTGCAATGAGCCTTCATGTTACAAGGAAGCAGTGCAAATGAAGGACTCCGGGAATTGGCAATTGGCCATGCAGTCAGAGATGACAGCTCTGCATAAAAACAAGACATGGAAGCTAGTTAAATTACCACAGGGCAAAAAGGCTCTACCTTGTAAATGGGTTTACAGGTATAAGATCACCGCTCATGATAGTCAGCCAAAGTACAAAGCAAGGCTTGTTGCCAAGGGCTTTAAGCAAGAACAAGGCATTGACTTTGATGAAGTCTTCTCTCCGGTGGTCAAGATGACTACATTGAGATGATTTCTTGCATTGGTTGCCATATTAGATTTGGTGTTGCACCAAATGGATGTCAAGACAGCGTTCTTGCATGGTGATTTAGATGTGGAAATTTACATGCAGCAGCCAGAAGGGTTTGTTGAGAAAGGCAAGGAAGATTGGGTATGCCAGTTGTTAAAGAGTCTTTATGGCTTAAAACAATCACCGAGGGCATGATACCATAAATTCCACAAGTTTATGCTTTCTCAAGGCTACAAACGTAGTGAGTTCGATCACTGTCTATATACAAAGAAGGCTAAGGATGGCAGTTGGCTGATCCTTATTTTGTATGTGGATGACATGTTGATTGCTGGCAAGCACTTGGAAGAAATTTCAGCTTTGAAGTCAAAGATGGCAAAATCGTTTGACATGAAAGACATGGGTGAGGCAAGTCATATACTTGGTATGCGCATTGAGAGAGACAGATCAAAGAAGTTGATTTGGTTATCTCAAACAGAGTATATTGACAAGGTTTTGCAACGTTTCAATATGGAGAAGGGAAAGGCATTGAGTGTTCCATTGCCACCATATGTGAAACTTAGCAAACAAGATTGTCCTGTGTCTGAGGAAGAAAATGCTGAAATGGATAAGATTCCATATGCGTCTGCAGTGGGTAGTTTGATGTATGCAATGATTGCTACTCGCCCAGACATTGCATTTGCAGTGGGAGTAGTAAGTCGATACATGTCAAACCCAGGCAAGAAACATTGGGAGGCAGTGAAAGGAATATTGAGATACCTGAAAGCTACAAAGAGTATGCGTATATGCTATAGGAGTCAGGAGCTAAGTGTAAAGGGTTTTACAGACTCAGATTATGCAGGTGACTTAGACAACCGAAGGTCTACGTCAGGGTATGTTTTTACATTGGCTGGTGGAGCAGTATCATGGCGTTCTAGATTACAAGATTGTGTTACTCAGTCTACTGCAGAGGCTGAATATGTTGCAGCATCAGAGACATGCAAAGAATCAATTTGGCTTAATCGACTAGTAACAGATTTGGGAATTAAAGAAGAGATGCCTGTGTTATATTGTGATAGTCAAAGTGCTATACAATTGGCTCGCAATCCAGTTTATCACTCAAAGACAAAGCATGTGGATGTGAAGTATCATTTCATCAGGGAAATGCTCGAGGATAAGCAACTTCAGCTTGTCAAAGTTCACACCACAGAAAATCCTGCTGATCTACTTACAAAAGGACTTCCCTCAGAGAGCTTTGCGCATTTTCGCAAGCAGTTAGGTGTAGGGTAGTACATCACTTCTCTACATCTCTTGTATATTAGCTTGTATAGTAGCTTCTCTCACACTTAAAGTACCACATTGGACTTTAAGTGGGAGGTTGTTGGGGTATAAAGCCCAATGTGGTCGCCCAGGTAAGTGGGCGGGCCGCCAGGTATGTACACATATTCTTTTGTAAAAACCTAATAAGAACTCACTATGCTCTACACATTACAATAGAGCGAGTTCACCATATCGTCATGCTCTTCTTCTCGCACTCTCTCTCGCGTCGCACTTCCGCTCGTACTCCTTTAGCGAGTATAGGGTCTACATGAGAAGTGAAAGGCGAATCTATCTCCCCACTGCCCTTGTTCACTTCACTAGTTGTGGGCTCTGAATGGATGGATCGACTAAAGGTTGCTTTTAAGCGGCTCAATAGGCTAGACCCATGCCGTGGGGCAAAGACATACATGTCTTGACTTGACATTTCAGGGTTTTGTGTGGGATATCCCTCCATGATGCCGTAGTCAGAGGAATAGTCACTAGCTGTGATATGAGGGTCTTGAGTTACACTACCTTGGGTTACAGCCGAAGGCATAGAGCCTAATGTGGGTGGAGAATGGGTTCTCGTGCAATTTGAGGCACTCTCTAATGGATCAAACTCTATCACTTGTCCAGAGTGCAAATACATGTGAGACGCATATCCCGAAAGTGTTGAGTTACGAGTACTCTAAGAGGTCTCGCCACGAGAGAGTTTGGTCGTTTTACTTGGTTTTGTTTGTTTTGTAATTTTTTTTGTTTTTTTAAAACCCCTTTTTATGTGCATGAGACGAAATAGGTCCTGTGATAGCTCAAAACGAGCATATCTTCAGAGGAATTTGGCGTGCTTTACAACACACGATTTGGCTACCAAAACTGTCGTGACCCCTAAAATAGTTGAAATCTAGCTGGGCGTGTAGGCAAAAAGGGGGAAAGTCCAAGGATGCAAGTGTGAAGGGGAGGGTGGAGGACTTGTCCCACATGCCCTCACTCCCTCTTGTGAGGTAGACTATATATATAGTATTGAGTCTCTACTATATCATAAGACTGACGACTGAGGCCTGGGCTTGGGCAATGATCTCGATCCCGATTATTTTTTTAATCCGCAGTTTTATTTATTTTTGTATTTTTGTTTTTCAAATAGTTTTTTTTGGCTGAAAATGCAGATTTTGTGTAGGAAATGCAAGAAATTATTGTAAAACTGTAAAAAATACAGATTTTGAACCAAAAGTTCAACAAAATACAAAAAATGCAGAGATTTTAATGCAGGACATGCAAAAAAACATTCAAAAATCTGTGCAGCATGTAGAACATTGCAAAAAACGCTTGTAATTACTTCCAAAAAACTAAAAGAATGCAGAAACACAACATCTGCCCTAACCCTAAACCTTTCCTCAACCAAACAAAAGATCTGCAAAAAGCTTCAAAAAATTAAAAACTGTAGGGAGGACAAAAAAACAGTTGCATCCCGAGCTAAACGCATAGCGCCTCCCTGACAGCGGGGCCAAAAATGTCGTATCGTATGGGACTTGCTGTGCGCTATGCGTAAGCCACTAAGGCTGCAAACACACGACCTGTGCGCGGGGAAGTTCACGAATGCAAACAGTGTGTCACTTACCTCCGTTTTTTTGTCGTTGTAGGAATCTTGCGTCGTCGTGAAAAGGGAGCCTGCTGTCCTCGCTGCTCAACCACCTCGTTGCTATCGTAAGGTCGCTCGCTCACCCTCGCTCGCACACACACGCTCTCACACACTCACCCACAACAGGAGTCTACACACACGCTCACACACACGCTCTCACACACTCACCCACAACAGGAGTCTACACTGCAGACAAAGAGAGCAAGCAAACCATTCATTCAAGAATAAGATAAAAGTTAGGGTTACAAGCCCTTCTGTGAGTCGTCCCAACCACACTTGGGCGCCCACATTTGGTGGACAAGTAGTATGCTATCTCTCTCTCTCTCTCTCTCTCTCTCTCTCTCTCTCTCTCTCTCTCTCTACTAAATGTGGCATGCACCTATCATCGGCGATCATACATGAATAGATGTGTGGAGCCAACAAGCCCGGCCCATAGCTCAATCCTAATAACGAGGATACCAAAGTTAACATACCTGCATGAAAGCATGAGAAGTTCTTCATCTAGAATGTCATTTGTTGGAACATGTTGATTACAAGATATCCTCAACATGGATGTGGCAAGGAAGCACTATACTATTTTCATCGGATGGCCTCCTTGCGGATGCAATCACTTATGCCTTGCAAACTTGTGGCATAAGACATTGACATGGGAGAGTATTCATGATGAGATGGCTAGTCATAGGCAAGGTAGCTCTGTGCTGTTTTCATAGGATGCCTTCCCCCCTTTCCACAAGCAATCACCTATGCCTTAAAAGGCCTATGGCCTTACAAAGATACGGATTTGGGTGAAAGAATTTACGATAAGATTGCTAGTCAGAGGCTGTTGTAGGATATGCCCAAGATGATGTTGGCAATGAAGCTTTGTGCTTGGCAATGCTTTATCGATATCTCTGCCAAATGTGCTGAAGAAAATAAATTATTCAATAATGAAAAGCATTGGTGGTAGGTCTTCCGACAGGGCACATCAAGGACATCAATGACAAATTCACTGTCAAATCTATAGTAGAAGCAAAGACAAATAGACTCTATATCTTTCTTACTATTTTTAACAAAGCAAAGGCATGCATACTCTCTATGAGACAAATGGTGCGATTCACCACTCTCTAAGGACTCAACATAGATAACTAATATCCGAGAATTTTAGTTTAAGGAAGGGTGCATTGCTTCCACTAATACAAAGAGGGCGCATCACTTGATGGGCTTCCTATCTTGATTGTCGTCGGTTGGAATGCATTGTTGGAGAAGGATGTCGTTCTTGTTGGTGCTTTGCTCGGTATATATGCCAAATGCGGTTCCCTCACAAAATCATGAAAAGTTCTTGATGGGCATCGGGCCGCGAAGTCATCTCTTGGAGTGCATTGATTTCGGGATATTTTTGACATGGCGATGGAAAGGAAGCTCTAGATTGTTTTGACTAGTTGTGAAGAGAAGGACTTTCTCTAAATGCAACCACGATGCCATCATTTGATCATCCTCCAGTTTGGTAAGCTCTTTGAAAGCTTATGGCCTTACACAAGACCTTCACATGGATGAGAATCCACAATGAGATTGCAAGATATACCAATGAGAGCAGGCAGGAAGCATGTTGGCAAGCTCATTCACAAAGCTTTGGCCAAAAATATCATGTTGCTTAGGGCAATCGACAAATGAATGTCAAAACAGAAGGTACATAAAACAGTCTGAATTCGTTATTTATTATTAAGAATGCAAAAAAACGAACGCACTGAAAATTGCACGCTATCGTGGGAATGGCATGCTCGCTCACATTACAAAAATTAAGGACTGTGCAAACTCTCCCTTGTAAGGAGGCCTGTATGTTTTTTTTCACAAACATAAAATGGGGACAACATCTAAAAGTGAACATATTTCAAACGTTCCATATCATCAATTTGTATAGATTCTAACCCTTCTCATGTTTCTTTTGCGAGGTACATTGATCAAAATTGGGATCTCACAATAGTAACGTATTAAAGATGGTACCGATCACAAAACGAAGAAACATGATTTGATGAAAGGTAACAAGCTCTTTCTCTCTCTCTCTCTCTCTCTCTCTCTCTCTCTTTTGCTCTCTCTCCGTTCTCTTCTCCATGGATATATTTTCTTGTTGAATCTTCAAATGACACAACCACACTTACATAAATGATATGAATGCATACAATAGTGAGATTGAATCAATGAATTAATACAATCTAAAAGCTAAAGACAAATTTAAACATATCAAAATTGGGACATGTAGATCATAACTTACTAAATATAGACTTGAGGTAACAAGATTTGTGGAAAACAAAGGACAAGTGCTCTCTCTCTCTCTCTCTCTCTCCTTCTAGCTTCTTACCCGACTTCAATTCAGTAGCACTTTTGAGTGCCCCTCAAGTCTTTTTAGGGCGGCTAGAAGTATAAGACGCAGTGTCCCTCAAGTCTTCTCCTTGCCATAAGGTGCCCGTGCCAAGGCTCGCTACAGCCACATCCCGCCTTCGTGTACATACCCACGCGCTCACAACCTCTCTTTCACAGGCCTTTTGCAAAGCCTTTCATCGGTCTCCCTTTACCAGAAATTATGGATGGAGCCTCCTCAGGCTTTCGTAGGGGGGGGAGGCCCTCTCGGCCTGGCCAGTTATGGCGTCCTCAACCTGGCCGGGGTGCTTCTGCCCCGCAATCGGCAGGAGGGAGGCAGGGAAATTCTTTGCCGGATGTTTCACAGCGTGTTGGTGATAATGCTGCTGAGTACAGGGTGATCTCTGCCACGGATACCTCTGGGCCTTCCTTCACCCCCCAGGATGCAAGGAGTTCAGGAAGTTCGCACGTCCCAAGTGCTGCACCCATGATGCCAAGAAGGGAAAGTGATGGCAGCTATAGACAGGAAGATCCAGCCATCTCGGATAGAGATAGGTCTGACAGGATAGGTGATGCAAATGCTATTGTGTCTTATCAACATGGAGGGAGCAGTGGCGACAACCGAGCAAGAAGGAATCATGGAAGAAGGGATGCAAGGATGGACAGACATCCTGAGAATTTATCATCGAGGCTGATGGGCAATAGACCAATGGGTGTTCTGGATTCTTCTCTAGAGAATCCAAGCACAGGTATGCATTTACATAATGGCCATGAATTTGTGTCAACTGAAGTGACATTATCACAACAGGACTTTATAGAGGAGCCGTCAAGCAGGACGTTGAACTCCCCAGATTTTATCAGGTCGCAGAATCCAAGGGTTGGATATGCTCGACAGCATTTGCCAGCTTCTGGTAGCAGAAGACAACAATGGCGACCAACATCTTCTCAAAATGTGAGGTTAGGCAACAATGATGAGGCTGCCAACCGAGGTGTGCTCACTTCTCAAGAAGTGGAGGCATCAAGAGGGGCGGTTGATGAGGTTCTGCAAAGCCTTTCACTCCACAGAAGTGGAGGAAGAGCCTTGAATAAAGCAGCAGATACCCATCGAAATCGAAGTAATCAAAGGCATCCAAGAGGTCGCTTGGAAAATGTTAACCAAGACCACAAGTTTATGACAGAATATGTACCGAGAGATAAGACAAACATTCCACAGCTTGTGCAAGAGCTCGAGGAAAAACTGAGCAAAGGGCAAGTAGAGTGCATGATTTGCTATGATATGGTCAAAAGAGAGGCTGCAGTGTGGTCTTGTGGAGGCTGCTATGCTATATTTCATATTGCATGCATCAGAAGGTGGGCAAGGGCACCTATCTCTGCTGACTTTTCTATTTCATCTTCAAATGAAGTTACTGTTGGCAACTGGAGGTGTCCTGGATGCCAGTCACCTCAGTTTATAAGTGCTGAAGACATCAAGTATCGATGCTTCTGTGGCCAAATGGTGGAGCCTCAGGTTGATTACTATCTAACCCCTCATTCATGTGGGGGACCATGTAAGAAATCACTGAGCTCATTAAAGAGTCCTCATTGCAAACATATCTGCACAATGCAGTGTCACCCGGGACCCTGCCCTCCGTGTAATGCCCTAGCTCCTCCACAGTTTTGTCCATGTGGAAAGAGTAGTTACACCCAGCGTTGCTCAGAGCTCAAGAGTGCAAAAAGCTGTGGCCAGGTTTGTGGCCATCAGTTGGAATGCGGCAGGCACTATTGTCAGAAGATTTGCCATGAAGGCCCTTGTGGTAGTTGCGATACTTTGCTGACTGTGAATTGCTTTTGTGGGAAGAGAAGGCAGACCATGGCATGTGGTGGGATGGGTTTACAGGGTGAGCTTGAGTGGGAGAATGGCGTGTTCTCGTGTGCAAGTCCGTGTTTGAACAAGCTACAGTGTGGAAAACATTCTTGCAATAGGAAATGCCACCCTGGGCAGTGTGGAGAATGTGAATTGGCACCGGGGAAAGTGCGGACATGTCCATGTGGCAAGACCTCAGTACAAGAATTGCTAGGAATGGGTAGACGCAGGGACAGCTGCACGGATCCTGTACCCCACTGTGGGCAGGTTTGTGAGAAGCTTCTTCCATGTGGAAAGCATGCATGCCTGAGCTTGTGTCATACTGGAGATTGTCCTGTCTGTGAAGTTTTGGTGGATCAAAAATGTAGATGCAAATTGTCTTCTCAAACCATGCCTTGCCATCAAGCAATGATTTCTGACAGAGATGGTAGGGAAACATTAGGAGACGAATCTGCTGGGGGTTTGTTTCTATGCAGTCGGATATGTGGGAAGAAGAAAAGCTGTGGAAGGCACAGGTGCAATAACAAATGCTGCCCACTTGCCAATAATGACGATGTTCTCTTACTTGGAGAGGAGGATCCTCATCTCTGCTCACTGCCTTGCGGTAAAAAGCTAAGGTGTGGGCAGCATACATGCGATGAGCTGTGTCATAACGGCCATTGTCCTCCTTGTCTTGGGTCTACATTTACAGAGCTGTCTTGTGCATGTGGGAGGACATCCATCCCCCCTCCTGTTCCTTGTGGAACATTTCCACCTTCCTGTCCCCATCCTTGTTCTCGTGCCCAACCCTGTGGTCATGCGGCAACTCACCAATGTCACTTCGGAGAATGCCCTCCTTGTATTGTATTGACAGCCAAGGAATGTGTTGGAGGGCATGTGGTCTTGAGGAATGTTCCATGTGGTTCTAAAGATATCAAGTGCAATAAACTTTGTGGGAAGGTTCGCCAATGTCGACTACATGCTTGTGCTCGACTATGCCATCTTTCTCCTTGCGAGGAAATAGTTGATCCAGGTGACAATAAGGTTGCTAGCTGTGGACAACAATGTGGAGCTCCGCGCAGGGATTGCCAACATGTGTGTGTGGCTCCTTGCCATCCCTCTTCTCCGTGTCCTGAAACAAGATGCAAATTTCCTGTCACAATCACCTGCTCTTGTGGTAGGCTAACACAGCAGGTGCTTTGTGATGCTGGGGAATGTTACAAGGGAAGTGATATGCTGGAGCTTGCTTACATTTCAAGTTTGCCATTACAGCCAGTTGATGGCAAGACGAGAGTTCCTTTAGGTCAAAGGAAACTGGCATGTGACGAAGAGTGTGCTAAGCTGGAGAAAAAGCGTGTTCTTGCTGATGCTTTTGGTATGACAGGTGTTCCTGTTGATCCAGCTTTATCTGCTGAAAGTGTCCAAGCTGCATCCGATGCTTTGAAAGAGCTTTTGATAAGGGATCCTCAATGGATTCTAGCAATTGAAGACCGCTTTAAATACCTAGTACTTGGTGCAAAATCCAATGCAGCACCTATTCGAGTGCATGTTTTTGGTTTCTTGCCGAAGGAGAAGAGAGATGTGATCAAGCAGTTGGCTGAAAGATGGAACCTGACTGTTAATGCAGTTGGCAGGGAGCCTAAGCGCTTTTTGACTGTTCATGTGAATTCCAAGTCTCGGGCTCCGCACATGAGATTGCTGTTTGGAAGGTCTCCGCTTCCACCTCCAGGACAGGCTCAGGCCCAAGCTTATAATCCATCCTTGGACATGGATCCCAGGTTTGTAGTAGGGCTGTTTGAGCTTCCTAGGGAAGGTGATATAAGCACCCTGGTGCTGAGATTTGGAGGAGAGTGTGAGCTTGTCTGGTTGAACGATAAGAATGCATTGGCTGTCTTTTTTGATATGATGAGGGCAGCAACTGCTGTTCGTCGTGTTGATCATGCATCCACTTACACTGGGGCACTCAGAATATCTTCTGTTGCGACTGCCTCATCAAATGTAAAGGGTTGGGGAACTAGTGAGGCAGCGACAACCTCGAAGGCCCCATCGCGCAAGAAAAACATGCAGGAATCGACATGGTCAGAAGATGCATGGGGGGAGGAGTGGGGAAGATGGGAGGCTAGGACAGCTTTGGATAATAAGGGTCCCCCTATTTCGACCTCGGTAAATCCATGGGGAGCTCTTGCGCATGATGAGGCTGCACAAAAGACCTCAGCGCAGGGCGTGGAAAAGCCTATTATTCCCCCACGCACCACGGAATTGCTGAGAAGTGCTACCACAAGGGATGCTGCTGAGAGCTGGGAAGATTTGGATAGTTGACCAACAGCTGAAAGGAGTGTGTTGGGTTCTAAAGCGTCTTTTGTTTGCAGCTCTTTATAACTTACCTGGCAGTGCAGCATTCTTTCATTCATGGAGACAAGGCTTGATATATCTATTGGGCTTGTCAAAAGTGTTTGCAGGGAGTGCGTTTTAGTTGTATTTTGTGGAGGGGCCTTTTCCCATTTTCCCCCTTGGAACAGAATGGTTGTATTTAGTAGAGGGCCATTTGCCCCCTTGGAACTAACAAAATTGAATATGGCTTGGTGTGTAATTTGCAATAATTTTGTTTCTCGCCGATAGTTATGTCACTTCCGATTGGCAGGTCTCTCAGTACATCGCCTGATGTTGTTGTTGAAGAGCATTTTGTAAGATAGCAGCATGTTTATTTTCTTGTTTTCTCAATTCTCTTATGTTCAAACCTGATCCTCGGCATGTCAATGTGCAATTATGTAAAACTGGCACAAAACAATCGAAGTGTCCAAAAATGATTGGAGCGACCAAAACAATCTGGGCCAGGTGAAGGACCAGGATTTAGGGTTTGTTAAAAGCTATTTTGGGGGCTCATTTTCTTGGGATTGTAGAGGATTGCATGCACATCGTTGTGCCCAGTGCTCGCATTGTGGTCATCATTGTCTTCCATGCATCTTGTTGTGATTCTTGTTTGTAGATGATCGCAAGGAAGTAAAACTCATTTTACTTCTGGTTGAAAGGCCCTTGCACTTCTCATGTTCCCCTATTTGGCTGTCTCAATACATGTTTGGTGCTCTTACTTCAGAGCCTAATAATAGAGTGCATTCGCATGTTACATCTGAGTGGACCACCCGTTGTCCTTGGTTGGGTGGTATCCACATGTTTTAGAGTGTGAATTATTGTGCTGTTGATGGGAATTATTCTTATACATTAACATGTACCCTCGTAGATGGAGTTTTCGCTACATTTATGAGAAATGGAGCCGGAGTGTATGAAAGCCAATGATTTAGTTTATGGTTTAAAGTATATTATGGTGTTCTCTATGTTGTTTAGATTTAGATGCTTGAGCATGTTATTTCTGCCATACTTAATTTTTCCTATTAGCTACCTTAACCCTTATGTGACTAAGCATGGTGAGATGCTCTTTATGGTTTCTTGCATGTTTTCGGGTGTCTAGACTATGTCCTTGTGCTAGCTTGATGTAAGGTTTTGGAAATGTTGCATTGTAAGGGCACCTCGAAAGAATTGAAGTGTTTTGATGACCAAAACACTCGTAGAGTATAGAGGAGCCAACTTAAGGACAACTAAAATGTAGGAGCCTATTAAGATTTACATGATAAATTAGATTGTCGGCCTTGTTTTGGACTGTCTTGTTATTGGCTCCTTTACCCTATAACATAATCATGTTGGTATGTGTGATTTGGTATGATGGCTTGTTATTGGCTCCTTTACCCTATAACATAATCATGTTGGTATGTGTGATTTGCTTTCATACCACTGTTGTCTTTCTTCAATGATGGATATCATAATACTCGAAAGATTAGCAATAATAGTATTCACCTCTCATCTAGTTTCTTATCACAAATATAACGCACTCCAATAACAAGCTTAATCTCTATGTTTTTAAGAGCATCCACTCTTTTTAACAGCCCCAACCCAACTAAGTGGTTGTCAAGAGAAGGTGGCTCGACATATGACGGAGCCGAAGCAAGTTGGTCACTCAAACAACAAATAGTCATTAATCGAATGATAGAGCAACAAGCACTAGCTGGGGACAGAGGCACTAGATGGGGACAGAGCCATTGGATGCGTGGGAGGTGGGCCAAGCTTGGTGTTGGCAACAGATGATGAAGAAAGGGCAAAGCACGGGCATGAAGATGTAGGGAATGGTCATCCACTAACCATTTCCTAAAAGAAAGGGCAACCACATGGTGACTAGTGGATGCTGGGAGCCATGGTGGGAGCGCTTTCTAAAGGGAATGGTCCCTGGATGACCATTCTCGGCCGTCAAATGTGAAGGGGAGGGGGTCCATGCAACGTGCACAGATGATGACACAGGGGACACTCAAATGCTTAAATGCAATGATTGGCTGCATGGACTCAATTTCCCACTTGCTGGCATGGCGAACACTAGGTAATATACCGATTGTTGACGTGCAACCAAGTGATTTAGGTAGGTAGAATCGTAATTGTTTGCCTTGTGTAGAGTTTGACATATATTTGGAAGTGATTTAGGTAAGGTTATATAAATAAAGTATATATGAAATATACATTGGATGGATAAACACATACTACGGGTATACAGTTTCTAATTGTCTTATATATGTATATAAATGATTATTAGGGTGTCTGCATCAATGTCCATTAGTGCAGTGTTGATATGAGAAAATGGCTATCTTTTTCCCAAAAAGGAAAACTTATCACTTCTATTTATAAATCTATGAGTGGAAGTCATAAGAAACCATGCTTCCAAGCACCATGATCTCCAAATGTAGAAGCTGGGATATGTTGTACAAGAATAGATGAAGGAGGAGAAGACAATGAAGCTTTGCACCGATTACTAAAAAAGACTCAACATAGCCTTTTTGTATGGAAAATCGCCATAGCCAAAATGCTTAAGATTTGAGTCTACAAAACAAGGTGAGGAGGCACGAAGGCCTGCTAAGTTAAGGGGGGATGAGATTTATGGAGAGTATGTTTTAATGAGTGCCTAAAATCACATGGAACAACTGGTTTACCAAAATACCCCTTCAATTTGTGGAAATTTCAAAATACCCTTCAAATTTCAAAAATTTCCAAAATACTCCAATATTTTGTCATAAATTCCCAAAATGTCCTTCAAATTTTTAAAACTTCCCAAAATATTGGTTGTGGAATTAAATATTTCCAAAGATACAAAATTTTGTAGCTTTCTATAAGAAGACTGATTGTCTGTCAATACAAGATGCTAAAATTAGAATTTGAGTTGGTTAAGTAGGCTTTGGAGATAAATGGCTTCATTATTTTAATACATAATTGCCTTTTTTTTGAGGTAATTTGTGGCAAATTAAATAAGCACTCAGAAATAGACCTCAATTGTAAAAAATGGATAATCATTAGAAAATCTTGAACAATCCAACCAAAATAGATATTTAGCAAATTTTTGAAATCTGAAGGATATGTTAAAATTTTCACAAATTAGAGAGGTATTTTAGTATTTTTTTCAAAATAATAAGGTGAAAGGTGCACATTGCACATTATCATTTAAAACCAAAATAAAATAAAAAAGAAAAAAAATCAAAATAATAAAATAAAAAGACATTGAAAAACTATATGCCTTCATAAAAAATGATAGATTCAGTAAGCATAGAAAATAATATAGCAATTAAATAAAATAACTTTTTGTGAAGTCCTAAATAGAAGGACTCTTTATAAATCAAAATATTAATAAAAACTTCACATCATGGATCTAACTCCAATGAATACAATTTTTATTTGTTCTCTATAGCCCTTTTCATAAAAAAAGAATGAATGAAGCTTTTAGAAATAGCATTTAAAAAAACATGATGTCTTTTTCTCCAAGACTTCTAATGCTTCTTGAGGACACATGTCCAACAACTAGAGATGAATGACCTTCACCCATATGGATACTAAGGTCTTTAAATATAAAGTGCTCAAAAATAAATATTAAAAGGTTCCCTTTATTTCCCTCATAGCTTCCTTTTATAGCTCTTGTCCCCTTTCACATCTAGTGTCCAATCACTTTATGCTTAGGCCATCCCACTCTTTAAGAGCTTGATGAGGCTCTTTTACTTTACCATGTTGACTAATTATGATTTTTTTGGCTTTATAAAAGAAACCCTTAGTGTTGTGTTGGGTTAGGGAGACTTTCATCTATACTCTTTATAATTCAGTTTAAATTTTTCAAGGAAGGAGAGACCCTCCATGTGTCACTCACTCCTTCACTTAAGAGAAAACCTCTCTAAAATACAAAAGGGAGAGTAACATTGTACGAAGCTTTTCAACGTTTTTGTCAGAATGTAAAATCAAAAGAGTTTCTTTTTCTTTAGTAGTAGAAAGTGCTTTAGTATAGAAAGTCAAATGCTTTCTCCTCTACAAAGAATAAATCTATTGGTTAAAATGTACATAACAAAAAGGAGATAAATTTAGTGGAGATTTTATGATTTAATGAGAATTTAATTTTTGAAGATATATTTGGTTTTTTCTTTTCAAGAGTTTTTTTCAAGACCAATATTGACATTTATTTTTTTTAGTTTTTATTTCTTTAAAGAGATTGAAAAAAAAAAAACAATTCGTGTAGTGTCGACTTGGGGTAGTTTCACTTTGAGAAAATACATGCAAAAATGAAGTAGTTAACCATGTTATTGACCATGAGAGAGAGAGAGAGAGAGAGAGAGAGAGAGAGAGAGAGATTTTCCTTTCTAGCTCATAGGGCTCCGTCTCACCAAGGACACCCTTCAAGCCCTTTAGATTTCTTGGGTACGGGGGGGGGGGGGGGGGGGGGGGGGGGGTCACTTAATATTTATGCGACTATCACGTGAGTACAATAGAAGGGGTTATTTTTTTATTTTCTCATGTTTTCACATACAAAAAGATACCATGAAGTATAATTGGATTTTCTTTTATATAAACTGAATTGTTTGTCAAAAATTCAAGGATAAGGAGTTTAAAATAGTTCTTGAAAGCACGTGATACACAAAATTTATATTTAATGATACACCAAGTCAAATTTCCAAGATAATATGGTTTTCTTATAGTAATAGTGTATTTTCAAAAGGGTAGCTAACATTTTTCACCCATAGAAAATAAATAAAATGCCCAACAAAAATCAACCCTTTCATTGGCACCCCAAATAGAGAGAGAGATTGCACAGTTAATGTACCTTTTACTAGTTCTTGGATATTTTATTGTTTTTGTTTTAAAGAGTTAAACCTTAGAATATGCTTAAAAATCAATAGATTCTCTAAATTTTGATAGGCAAAGGTGCCTATCAAAAATCAACTCCACACAAACACACACACACATAGAGAAAAATGTTTTAGCGTCGAACGAATGACACAACAAGTAGAAGGGAGAAGAGGAGGAAGAGAGAATAAAATGTTTAAGGGTGTAAGAACAATCTAAAAAAGACGCTAAAGTTACACAAACACTTGAATATTTATGGAGAGAAAGAGAGAGAGAGAGAGAGAGAGAAGAAGAAGAAGAATAATAATAATAATAAATTTTTTAATCCCATAGGTGAGAATAAATTTATTTTTGTTTCACCTTCTAACTCTCTCTCTCTCTCTCTCTTTCTCTCTCTCTCTCTCTCTCTCTCTCTCTCTCTCTCTCTCTCTCTCTCTCTCACACACACACACACACACACACACACACACACACACACACACACACACGTCTTGAAAAAAGAAGAAT
Source organism: Adiantum capillus-veneris (assembly GCF_014529385.1). Taxonomy (NCBI): domain Eukaryota; kingdom Viridiplantae; phylum Streptophyta; class Polypodiopsida; order Polypodiales; family Pteridaceae; genus Adiantum; species Adiantum capillus-veneris. The sequence goes on from NC_140957.1 coordinate 51,132,901, forward strand.
TTAAAATGTTGTAGGAGCGACCCAATGAGATCTCAAAGATCTATGAGATGGTCTCAAGTTCAAGACCTAGAGAGAGAGAGAGAGAGAGAGAGAGAGAGAGAGAGAGAGAGAGAGAGTTTGTGCGCTCCTTGCCGCACTGTCGAAGCAAGGGCCTTGCTTCGACAGTGCGGCAAGGAGCGCACATTTTTGGCGCCGCTGCCGGGGAATCGCCCTGGACTAAGCCCAAGAGGCACTTTGTGCTTCTCCTATGAATTGTTTGTAGTAGGAAAGAAGAGGAAGAGGAAGAGGAAGAGGAATGAGTTGTTTTTCTGCAAGTTGTTAATTTCTGTATTGTCTGCAAGTTTTGTGATTTCTGCATAATGTTGTGTTTTCTGTTTGCACAGAGTCTTTGCACAATTAGTAGTCGTTAGCTTGTTTGCAGTGAATGAATAAGTAGGAAGGCAGTTAGCAATTTCTGTTTGCACACAGTCTGTACACAGTTTTTTGTCAAGGTTTGCCTGCACACAGTCTTTGCACAGTAAGGTAGTGAGAGAGGAAGTAGGTGGACAGTTAGCTCACTGTCAGTAAGCAGTTAACAGATTAGTTAGTAGATTAGTTAGTGGTTAGCAGCATTGTTAGTAAGTAGATAAGGTAGTGAGCTGTCTGTGAGCTGTGAGCTGTTGACAGAGAGGTTAGGTAGGTGTTGACAGTGTGTGTGGCCAAGAAAGGGTCACCTAAACCGCGCGCGGTCGTCGCCTTTAAAAAAAAAATAAAAAAAAATCCGAAAATATTTAAGCGTGAGTGACTGGGGGGCTACACTAAAATTTTGATCGGGATCATTTGCCCAAGCCCAAGCCCAAGCCCAGGCCTCAGTCCTCAGTCTTATGATATATACTAGACTCACTCTTATATATATACCCTACCCCCTCAAGAGGGAATGAGAGCATGTGGGGCAAGTCCTCCACTCTTCTCCCTTCTCTTCCCACTTGCACCCTTAGACTTTCTAATTTGGGCCTAGTTTCCTACTAGAAATTGACGGTTTTAGGGATTTCGAGGGCATAAAGTGACCAAACAGAGGGCTGTAAAGCACGACACGTCCCTCTGACCGAGACGCTCGTTTTGAGCTATCATACGTTGTATTCTATAGCTGGGTCAGAAAAAAAAGGACCAAAAAATCAAAAAATAAATTTTAAAAAAAAGAAAAGACTTGGGTTGCAAAACACCCAAAAATACTAGGTGAGCAGCCTTCACGGGCACTCACTGACACTTCTAGGGGATCCAAGTCATATGAACCTACGCTCTGGATGAGTGTTAGAGCACGAGCATATTGGTAGTGCCTCCATTTACGCGGGCACCCATTATTCCTCCACCCTAGGTTCTGGACCTTCTGCCGGGACTCAAGGTAGAGCGACCCAAGATCCTCATATCGCATCTAGTGATTCTTCCTCTGATTACGAAGTCATGGAGGGGTATACTACACCAAACCCTGATAGTTCAAGTCAAGACATGCATGCCATGGGCCCACGGCCCGGGTCCAGCGTGTTTAGCCGCTTAAAAGGGACCCTTAGTAGAGCTACTCGCTCCGAACATGCGGTTAATGAAATAAATGAAGGAAGTGGGGAAGTAAATTCGTCATTCATGCCTAAAATAGACCCTATGCTTCTTGAGAGTGTGCATGTGAATGTTCCATCCACTGCACCTCCTGATCCTTTAGGACTATCTTCCTCTGAGGTTCTACTACTCGATGGTAGGAGTCTTGCCGAAGTACAAGAGATTGAACGCTATATGCAAGCAATAAGGGAGAGGGAAATTGAGAACCTACGAAGGCTAGAACAAAGTCGAGCCCTGAAAGCAAAGGCTCCTATGACAACAATCATGCCAGCCGAGCAACCGAGTGCTCCCAAGGTAGCAGTCACGGAGGGGCAAGCGATGGGGAGCAATAATGCTTCCACTTCGAGGGAAACCTCCAGCACGCCAGGCCTAGATGGGATATTCCTAAAAAAAATTTGGGAGTATGACCTACAAGCAGAAGCTTTAACTGATCGGTACACAGGACACACCTATCATGTGGGTTGGTTAGATGTTCTACAATCCACCCTGGGTGCTACTAGCATAGATGAGCAACAATAGAAAGTCTGTGATGTCCTCCATATGATTGTCGAGTTAGAAAGACAGAACACAGGGATCAACATGCCTTCAACAGGCCTAATGAGATTCTTGGATACGGGAAAGGCCAACCAACCAACCCTGTCACAAATGAAGACTCCCTCAGTGAGCCCCATTGATCCTCCATATGTTGTTTCTCCAGGAGCCTCAGTACAATCTGAGCCCACAAGTGGCAGCTTTACCTTCCCAGATCTAGCTCATCTTTCTCTTAATGACACCGGCTACCATGCATATCCCAGTGGTCAGCATGACAAGAAGTACACCATGGAGTTCATTTGTTAACACTGCGCCGATGCCTAGTAGCACAGTCCCCCAACTATACCTACATGTATGTATCAATCGTGTGCACCTGTCGTACCTTAGCCTCATGTAGCTCCTACACCTCCGATTATTCCAAGAGCTTACAATCCACAATGGCATTATCCAAGCTCTTATACAAGTGGAGCCATGCCATTTAATAATAACATGCAATATCAGGCACCCCCTATGCCTAGGGCCACGCCTGTAAACTTTGGACCACCGTCTGGTACACCACCATACGAAATATGGGACCCAAGAGCCGCGCGTATGCCAAGGCCAAGGCCAACTCCCATCTCACATGTGGTTCCAGGAGCACATACACCCATTATACCTGCTCAAATAGGAGATTTGGCAGCATTTGCTCAAACTATCGGTCGCTCTATTGTGGAAAACATGCGTAGTGCACCTGATAGAGAGCCTAAGAGCAAGGCAGTTCAAGTAGCTAAGCTCACACAGAAATTGAGTGGAGACGGAGATGCTAGAAAGCATATGGAAGTCTTTGAACATGTGTGCGATTCCTTGGAAGAGCACAATGAGCTACATAAGTGTAAGGCTTTGAGTTTGACCCTAAGTGGAAAGGCTGGAGATTGGTATAGAACCTTAAGAGTAGAAGAGAAAACGATCTACTCTACTCTTAGGAGACCGTTCTTAAAAGAATACATACGAGAGGGAGTACTTTGGGGTGTAGCCTCTCAGCTCCAGAAAGCCCAACGAGAAGAAGGTGAATCCGTGAGAGACTTCATTAGTCGCCTAAAGAATTTGAATTCTCGATGCAATCCAAACGAGCGATTCAACAACAACCAATTGCTCGATAGATTCATTAGGGGATTACGACATGAAAGTATCTATAATGGCCTAGTCATTAGAGGTATCACTACTTGGGAAGCAGTCACCATGAATGCAATCCAATTGGAGGATAATTTAATGATTGCAGGAGAAAGAGTGTCGGCCGAGCCGAAGTCTAGTAGCTGGCAAGCGTCAGGGCATGAGCCAATGAAGATAAAGCCAATCGTGAAAGAGCAAACGATATCTGAGATGACTTTGGCAGATTTCACCAAGGCCATCCAAGAAAGCCTTAGGGGTAATCGTGCTCCACAAAACACTCATATGTATCCAAGAAGGGAGCAACAATGGCACTCAATTTGCTTGGGCCCACATACTACGAGTGAATGCCCTACTTTAGAGTAAAGTTTAATGGGACTTGTAACGCGTGTGGTAGGTATGGCCATCAAGCGAAGGATTGCCTAATCCTTAAACGCATCATGGAAAATAGACTGCCTATAGCTTGGGCAGGCTCACCTCGAGTTCCTGCATTGATGCCTACCCCACCCATGGAGCAACAGTTGCCATTACAACACATGGTCCCTAGAACCCAAAATGTGGTCCAAACCACACCATTGCCACCTCCAGTGCTAGGACCGCAACCCCCTCATCCAAGAGTTACACCTATGAACCAAATAGGTTGCGAGTCATCTAGTACTTATGTAGATTGCGAAGAGGACATAGACTCTAGTATCACCTATGGAGTCGACATGCTTGAGGAGTGTCCCATGTACTATATGGAAGACCATTGGGGACAAATCAAACCGGTATATCAAGCTACTGCGCTAGCAGCAAGAGGCCAAAACATTAATTGTTTTGCCAGGAGATCACCTCTTCAGTGCTACGAATGTGGTGGACCACATTGAGTAGCTGAGTGTCCCATTAGAATGCAAAAGAATGCTGCACTAATGCACACAAGTCAAGGGAGTGCATTGGCAATGCCAATACTCACTTGTAATCGTTGTGGCATAGATCATTTGATCGCACAGTGTCCTAACAATCCAAACGCACCGAAAATCACACCATTGAACATAATAGAGATTGTTGATGGGACACCACCAACTATAAACATGGCACCAGTGAATGCACTCACACGGTCGATGCTCCAAAAGCAAAATTACATCCTCAAAGAGAGAGATGCTGCATCCATTGGCCGAGCGAGAAAGAAGAAAACACGAAGAAAGAAATCCCTTAATGCTTCTAGCTCAAAACCTAGTTCAAAGACTAACATAGGGACAGGAGAGGATCCCGTGTATATGAATGACCTTGAGGATGACTCAGATTCGATAGAGACCACGGAGACCAAAATTGTTACTACAAAGGAAAAAGCCAGTGAGGAGGACCACGAGAGGGAATTACGACGAAAACCAAAAGAGTATTCAAAGTTAAACCACCCAGTTGCGAACCCCCAAGATAAGCCACGAGAGACAAAAAATGAGGATTGCAAGAGAAAGATTGGAACCTATCCAAACCCAACAGTGGAAATTGAACGAGTCCAACAACTGAGGGGTTTGGTGGAAGAAACTCAACGAACATTAGAACCTGAACCCAAACATATCCAGATGTCGGACACAGTGTTTCCCACACAAGTTCAACCTCACAAGAACTACAGGCCGTTAGCTATACCCAGTATCATTCGGGAAGAGAGTGAGGGTAGGACATCTGAAAGTGGACACACACCTTTACTACTAGAGAGAATGTTTGGTGAGGTAATGCCTGACCCCCTTGAGGAAGTGGAGATTCCATCTTCACCATTCTCTTGTCAGGGTCCTACGTCCCACAAGATGCCATTAAATGTTGCCAAATTGATGGATTTCATGTCTTCAGAAGTTAGAACCACCATCATGTCCAAACTATATAAAGACCCCGAGCTAGTCTCAGCTCTTCGAGCCTTCCTCAATGGAGAATTACAGGCCGGATTACCACAGTTTGCACATATGAACAAACTTGACTCGGTAATGAATGATGAGGAACATTTAGCACCACCATCTGACCTAGCGGGACATGAATCTGTAATTGAAGTACCCGTCAACAAGTTGGGGCAATACTTTGAAGGTGATGAATCTAATGCTACTCTACCAATCACTACTAAAGGATTAACTGTAAAGGGGGTCCTTGACGGTGGTGCGGGAGTCAGCATGGTGACAAAGAGTTGTTGGGAGTCTTATGGGGCGACCTCACCTTGAAGCCACAAGCGTAGTGGTAAAAATGGCTAATGGATCTATTGTTACGCCTATTGGAATGCTAAAGGATCTCAGAATCAAGGTCTTGGGACACAAGGTAAGGCAGACTTTCATTGTTATGGATTTTTCCAAGCATCCTATGTCATTTGAGATGATCTTAGGGCGTCCATTCATGAGGGAAGCAAAAATGGTGCATGACTGGTCCAAAAACCACGTCTACTTACAGTTCCAAGACTCTGTCATTCGAGTTGATCTTTTAAGTGGTCGAACGCATCCTCTAGGAAATAAATTCATCATTGATAATCGATCAGACACAACAATTCACTCAGCTCCATTACAGTATTGTTACACGTGTAACGAAGACACGGATATTGGGGAGAACTCTCCTTATATGGATATCCTACCCGGAATGGCTGAGTCAGACAATGTCGATTGGGTACACCTAGCGGCAACTATAGATACATGGGGAGCTAGAGGAACAACCTGGGTAACACCAGATGGGGAAGAGATACCACACATTGCACCAGTAAACATGTTGGGTGTAGCGCATGTAACATCCGATGATAGGAAAGAGGCACACCTACCTGAGAGTGAAACCGATGATTCCTCAAAGGCTTCAGGCCAATACACATCAGAAATGGAATCTCAGGGAGAAATGGATTCAGAACCTGAAGAAACATCGAGTGAACCAAGTATAGAAACTGAACACTCAAGGCCTAGTACGACCATCTATGGTAATTTATATGAGAGTGAAGAAGATACAAGCGAAGACCTATCAGGCGAGTCGAGTTCAAAAATTTACCAAAATCAAAACCTTAACAAGAAACAAAGGTCATATAAGAGACGACGATATCGAGCAAATGTGAGAGCTAGGATAAATAAGGAAAGATCTACTGCAGAATGGCTTAGCTATCTAGGGGCATGTGATGCTCATCGAAATCTAGTAGACAATTGGGGTGAACATCTCCAGAGTGTCATGTGGTGCAGCCCGCGACCCATTGACCTCGCTCAATTGGAGGTTACAGAGCCGAAATTGAGTCGAACTATAAGAAGACGTCAAAACCGAGAGTTAGCACAACAACAAAAGGAGGCAGAACTAAAAGAAAGGTCTCCGTCAAGACAAGAGCCTGCTGACTTACATACGGCTCCTGAACATTTTAAATCTTATACCACGGGGGAGCGAAAGGTTGTGTATGCCAAAGCCCAATGAATACCTACCAATGGAAGCAGTGGAGTCTATGATGGTCCAGCGGTAGTTAAAGAGATAGAATTAGCAGAACCAGGTGAGGAGTCTAAACCAGTCTTTATTGCTCAAGACCTTACCGAAACTGAAGAGGCTGTACTTAAGGAGCTCCTCAAGGAATACAAGGATATCTTTGCTTGGACATATCATGACATGAAGGGCGTTCCACCTTCTGTGGTGCAACATACAATTCCCATGATCAACACTGCTAAACCCGTCCAGCAACGACCCTATCCAATGAATCCTAAGTACGCCAAAATTGTACAAGAGGAGATTGAAAAACTTATCCAATGTGGATTCATATACCCTATTGAGCACTCAGAATGGGTTTCTCCAATAGTCATTGTGCCAAAAAAGAATGGGAAACTAAGAGTGTGCGTGGACCTCAAGAAAGTTAATGCAGCTACTAGGAGAGATCATTATCCCTTGCCATATTCAGAACATGTGCTTGAAAGAGTTGCGGGCAAGGAAGCTTATAGCTTTTTAGATGGGTACTCTGGTTACAATCAAATCACAATTGCATTAGAGGACCAAGCTAAAACTGCTTTTATCACAGAGTTTGGAGTGTTTGCATTTCGTGTTATGGCTTTTGGCTTAACAAATGCCCCTGCTACATTCCAACGATTAATAAACACTGCGTTTAAAGAATTTCTAAGGGAGTTTTGTGAAGCTTTCCTAGACGACCTTTGTGTTTATTCTTCTTGGGAGAAGCATTTGTTATATCTACGAAAAATATTTGAAAGGTGCAGATTTTATCGCATCTCATTGAACCCTTTCAAATGCCAATTTTGGGTTAAGCATGGAGTCATTCTAGGGCATATAGTGTCCAAGAACGGGATATCCACAGATGAGAGTAAGATTAAAGCCATTGCCGATTTGCCACCACCTACGAACTATAAAGGAGTTCAAAGATTTATGGGCCATGTTGGTTATTATCGAAGGTTTATTTTAAACTTTGCCGAGATAGCGCGTCCATTGTACAAGCTTCTTATCGAGTTTCACTGGACGAAGAATGTCATCAATCTTATGAGTTATTAAAGAAGGCCATAACAAGTGCTCCAATCCTGCGAACACCTGATTGGAATGTACCTTTTCATGTGCATATTGATGCATCAAACTTTGCTATTGGGTGTGTTCTAACTCAACCAGGAGAACATAAATTGGACTACCCTATTAGCTTTGCAAGTCGCCAATTAAATGATGCCGAGATGAACTACACTACTACGGAGCGCGAAGGTCTAGCTATGATTTACGCAGTAAAGAAATTTCGCTATTACCTTCTTGCTACCAAGTTTGTGTTTTATGTTGATCATCAAGCATTGCTATATTTGGTAAACAAGCCGTGTTCCACAGGTCGGATTACACGATGGTTGTTAATTCTTCTTGAGTTTGACTTCACCGTTGTTGTGAGGCCTAGGAGAAAACATGTCATGGCGGATCATTTATCTCGTATCCCTAATGGCGAAGCTCCTACGGGGGTTGATGATGAATTGCCTGATACTCCTTTGTTCATTGTTGAGACAATGCCTGAATGGAGTGAAAAGATTGTTAACTTCTTAGTTAATGGTTTTCCACCCAAAGAGCTGCAAAAAGATATAGCTCGAAAATTAATCAAGGAATGCGAACCCTATTGCTTACTGGCTGGAACTCTCTATAAGAGAGGAAAAGATGATGTTCTTAGACGCTGTGCCCGCGAGGATGAGTATTTATATATTCTACAAGAGGCACATATGGGCGTAGCTGGTGGTCACTTTTCAGGAAAGTTGACTGCCCGAAAGATCTTACAGTCAGGCTATTGGTGGACCACTCTGTTTAAGGATGCATCACTTTTTGCAAAGGTATGTGATGAATGCCAACGCTTCAACAAGCCACAAAGAAGTGATAGGATGCCTTTACATCCCATCAAGGTAACCCAACCATTTGAAAAGTGGGGCTTAGACTTTGTAGGACCGATTAGTCCGGCTGCACGTAACACGCAATAACGATATATCATTGTGGATACCGACTATCTAACCAAATGGGCTGAAGCAAAAGCAACACGAAAGGCGGATGCAAAAACAACAGCTAAGTTCCTCTTTGAGAACATTATCACACGTTTTGGATGCCCCTTTGAACTTGTGAGTGACAATGGAACTCATTTTATAAATGAAGTAATAAAAGAACTCACATCAAACTTCATGATATCTCACCACAAGTCTACACCCTATTATCCCCAAGCAAATGGCCAAGATGAGAGTACCAACAAAACTCTCATCTCCATTTTGACAAAAGCAGTTGAGGCTCATCGCACTGATTGGGACCTAAAGCTTACATCAGCTTTATGGGCTTATCGTACTGTGTATAAAGTTGCTATTAATTGCACACCGTTTAAGATGGTGTATGGCCAAGAAGCAGTTATTCCATGGGAGTTTGTCATTCCTAGTCTTCGAGTAGCTTCTCAAGAAGGTTGGGATGGTAACCCCTTAGTGGAGCGATTATATATCCTGGAAAGGCTAGATGAAGAGAGGCAATTAGCTGTGCGAAATGCTCTAGTGGAGAAGGATAGGAGAAAGAAGTGGTTTGATAGCCATTTAAAGGATAAAGACATCAAGGTTGGTGATAAAGTTCTTATGTACGGGGTACGTAATGAAAAGAAGAAATTGAAATACGCTGGTAAGGGACCATATCGAGTGTGTGAAATTACCTCGCAAGGTACCATTCGTGTGGAGACTCTAGATGGAGTTGAAACCATTGGATTCCTTAATGGGAGTAAATTCAAAAGATATTATGATCCTCTAAGCCAGGAAGAGTTGCAAGCCATCCATCAAAAGAAGGCTGCCAAGGAACAAGCAGAGCTTAAAAAAATCCAAGCAAGAGTCAAGGCTCGAGAACGACAACAACGTCTTAGACGCCAACAAGAGGCTAATCTGGGAATCACGCAAGCATTTTTTGAGGACACAGATGACGACTCATTAGAATCTGAGCCACCCCTACGATACCCAATTGAGCTAAATAGCCCCTATGGGAAAGTACTATACAATGCCTTATTAGATACGGGAGCTAAACACAATTTGTTATCCTATGGAGTTTGGTGTCAATTAGGGAAACCGAACCTATCCCCGAGTACGATGCAAGTCAAGGGCATTAATAAAAAGAAAACTGCTATTCTTGGAGTCCTTCAGACCCCTGTTGTCTATGACAATGGAAGCATAGTGCAGAGGTTTCTAGTCATGCCCGCGGGAGCTATGGAAGGCAATGTAAACCTGGGACGCACGTGGATGTTGGCAACCAAATGCACTATTGATTGGGATACTGGTAGTGTCACGACGCGACCACCGACTCTTACCCCTATCATTCAAGCAAATTCACCTACGTTGCAAACTCTAGCAAAGTTGAAGGATAGCCAACATTCACAAGCCAAGGTGGTTAACTCGTCTTTGCCGGCTACCCATGAACCTAGCACTTCAACACTTGTAGTTGCAGCAAGCAGTAATATTGCAAGTACTCAACCTGCACGACCTAAGAGTACATATCAATGGGTCCCCAAGGCCTTACTTCCAACTACCTCAACCCTCCCATCCATTCCAAGAAAAAATTTCCCGGAAAACCAAGAGCGCGCCCTACGAGAGTCAAGACCAAATCACGATGGATTCCAAAAAAACTATTAGAAGCCCAAGGCTACTATGATGGAAATGAGCAAATTTGGGTACCTAAACGTAAAATGTGTCCTTCCCTATCGACAACAAACCCATATGAGTCAAACAGTGTAACGCTAAAGCCAATGGCAGACCGTGGGAAGAAAAAGATCACAGAATGCTACACACCTAGTCCAGAGCTAGTTTGGGCTCCAAGGAAAAACCAATTTATTCCACCTAGCTCAGGAAGGGGGGAGTTCCATGAAGCTTCTAGCTCCTCATGTAATACATCCATAGAGGTAAAAGCTTCTACACAGTCTCCATCTATAGTAGTGGACCTCCATGAAGCTACAAAAGAATCCACACCTCCCAGTGTTCAAGAATCACCTGATGAACCACTTCAAGTTCGATCCTGGGAGAGTACCTTACCACCCTTGCAACTTGACGAGGCACCTAGGGTAATAGAAAACTACTGGCAAAAATCCTCACCTATTACCAACTGGAAAAATTGGTTTCAAAGGGTGACGACATCATTTCAAACGGTATGATCTACCCAAGGAAGGGGGGAGTGTTTGTGGACATCCATTATTCACTTGCTTCCCTCTCAACCTTTCTCCCTGACCTCTTAGGGAATGTATATATAAAGCCTTATACTCACAAAAACAAGATAAAAAAGTAAAAGAGCAAGAGCCATAACAAAAATCATAAACACAAATTATGCACAAGAACACGACCCTTGTAATATTTGCACTCTAACCATCATCTATTTCCGTGTACAGATATGGCTAGTACGCTAGAGTCATCCACTCCTGCCTTGGGTGAGAGGTACCCTCGTTACTTTTCACAAATATTTTACATGGTCTTTCCAGTGCTTGCATGTGAATGGGATTTGATAGGTACGCTAGCATGTGAGAGGAATTTTGAGGAGTTAGAATGGCTGATACGTCTCTTGACCACGTCTGATCCATACTTAGTAGAGAGCGTTTCTCCCATTGCACAAGCCTACCCTTTTGACCAAGATGACTATAGGCGTCTAGTGACCTTCTTAGTAAACATGGGCACCTATGATGAAGAAGAAAATTTACAGGACTACACGGATGGAACATATGGTCTCATGGATGATGAATTTGTTTATCTTGACGACGAGGATAGGGGTTTAGCCTTAGGGTTTCCCCCCAACCTTTACAATATCCTATTCCCTTGACTCTCTAGGGGGAGTGCAAATAATTAGGTTAGGGTTCCTTATGTTTTTTGTTGTGTTCAATAAGTGTTGGTACCTTTTCCCACTAATGTGCCTCCTGGAGGTATTCCTTTTGTTTCCTAGTGTGTAAAGGAGCGTGTTGCTATTGATAGGATTTGGACCTTCATGGAATATTTATATCGACTCACTCTTCAAATTCAGCGTGACCATTGACACAAACAGGTGTTTCTTGTCCATTAGCATTGCCCCTTATCTTTTTTGCATCTATGATTGTCTGCTTTAATTGTGATTGGTAGGATAATATCCAACACATTTGCTTAGTAACAAACATTCAATTCAATGTAATTTTTTGTCATAATCACTTGTCTAGGTTTAAAAATCAAGCAGTCCGACTAAGCTAGTTTGACCAAGTTAGGTGTTAGAGATCTTCTCTTAATACCATGGGGAATGCCTTCCTAATAATCAATGGTTACTTAGGTTCTTAATCCGATTTAGGCAGCATTGTGTGAAATGTACTAGGGCTTTCTAGTGGGCTTGACCCTATTGACCTTTAGCTCAAGTATTATAAAGGGAGTTTACTAGTGTGATGAGCCTGGGGAGGTGTATCAGTGTTATATGACCCCCCAAAGTTACAAATTAAAATGCTGAAAATGAACAAACAAAAAATCAAAGTGCCACACTGTAAAATCTTAAGTTGGAAGAGAAATCTCAGCTTGATTTGGTACTTCACTCACATGTATTGCCTATGGTACTAGAGCCCTAGAGGTTCCCAGTGTGGGCGCTTTTCCTTGAAAAGCAAAAAACCCAAGGCATACAAAATAAGCACACACATCAAATTGAATCATTGTGAAAACACTTTGGGGGGTCAAAAAAAAAGTAATCAGTCAAGCGATGATTTCATGAGAAATTCCTTTTATGGTAGCTTAACTACAAGGTCTTCTAGATATAGCCTCTAGTCAGCCCTCGAACATGAATACTTGGCTATTGCGATTAAACAACTATATTGACCACAGAAAATTAAGAAGCTTACCCATGGTATTAATATTCGATCTCTAGTGCCTTTCGACCATCAAATTAGCGACCCCAGACTTGTTTAATTTTTTACTTTTACATCTGTTTATGCATTTGATTACATTGCAATTTAATGTTCATTGCTGACAAATTGTTTGAAATTCTTTTACCAATCAATTTGTCTACCTAAAACTGCATATGCTTTTTAATCACTTATGAGAATGCAATTACTGTGCCAATGTTGTTTGATATTGCAGTGTTTGAAGAAGGCTAAGGACATTCATCTCAAATGCTCTTCCACCTCGACGAACGAGCTTCAACTCAATAGCTTCCGAGGACGGAATCTACATCAGGAAGGGGGGCATGTTAACCCTCACGGCTCACGGACACCCTATCACCTACGAGACGGACGTTGTAACCTACGGTGGACATTGTATTATTTATTTGGTAGAGTCAGGTACCGGGCTTGTCGGTCCAATAGGAAAAGGGTAAGAGTGATCGCCGATGAGAGGCGCACTCTAACTGGGACATTCAAGGGATTAGTTGGCTAAGCATGGGCGCCCAAGTGTGAATGGGGTGAGCTCATATAAAAGCCAACTAAACCTAAAATTCACTCATTCTCTCATTTGTGCAATAGAAGAGTGCTCTTGCTCCATCTCCATCTCCATCTTCTTCTTCTTCACCTCCTTGTGTGTGTGTGTATGAGAGAGAGAGAGAGAGAGAGAGAGAGAGAGAGAGAGAGAGAGAGAGAGAGAGAGAGAGAGAGTGCGATCAAGCATTGCGGTGGCACGACGGCGGTGAAGCAGTTGAGCGCGACGTAGCGGCGTCTCCTTCTTCTTCGCGGCGAGGAATCCTCCACGACAGGAGCATAGAGCGGTGAGTGACACACCATTGCCCTCTTTTGAGCTTACTAGTTAAGCTAGTTGTGTGCTTGGAGCTGTCTGTGGCTCGCACACAGTGTTGGGCAAGGCCCTTGCTTCGACAGTGCGGCAAGGAGCGCACAGAGTTGCATTGAATGTGTGTGCGTGTACGTACACGTGCACGTGCACACGAGAGAGAGAGAGAGAGAGAGAGAGAGAGAGAGAGAGAGAGAGAGAGAGAGAGAGAGAGATTTTCCATTCGAGCTCATAGGGCTCCGTCTCACCAAGGACACCCTTCAAGCCCTTCAAATTTCTCGAGGGGTCACTTCATATTTGACTATCACGTGAGTACAACAAAAGGGGTTAATTTTTTTCCTCAGATTTTCACATACAAAAAGATACCATAAAATGTAATTGAATTTTTATATATATATATTGAATTGTTTGTCAAAAATTCGCAAATAAGGAGTTTAAAATGGTCCTTGAACACACGTGATATACAAAATTTATACTTAGTGACACACCAAGTCAAATTTCCAAGATAATATGGTTTTCTTAGAGTAACAGTGTAGTTTCAAAAGGGTAGCTAACATTTTTCACCCATAGAAAATAAATAAAATGCCTAACAAAAATCAACCCTCTCATTGGCACCCCAAATAGGGAGAGAGATTGCACAGTTAATGTACCTTTTACCAGTTCTTGGATATTTTGTCATTTTTGTTTTTAAGAGTGAAATCGTAAAAAATGGTTAAAAATCAATAAATTCTCTAAATTTTGATAGGCAAAGGTGCCTATCAAAAATCAACTCCCCCCCAACACACACACAGAGAAAAATATTTTAGTGTCGAATGAATGACGCAGCAAGTAGAAGGGAGAAGAGGAGAAAGAGATAATAAAATGTTTAAGGGTGTAAGAACAATCTAAAAAAGACGCTAAAGTTACACAACAAGTCTTTAACACTTGAATAAGAGAGAGAGAGAGAGAGAGAGAGAGAGAGAGAGAGAGAGAGAGAGAATAATAATAAATTTTTTAATCCCATAGGAACAATCATAGAAGATATATATGGCAACTTGGGTGAGAATAAAGTTATTTTTTGTTTCATCTTCTCTCTCTCTCTCACTCACACACACACACACACACACACACACACACACGCACGCGCATCTTGAAAAAAGAAGAATTTAAAATGTAGGAGCGATCCAATGAGATCTCAAAGATCTATTCGATGGTCTCAAGTTCAAGACCTGAGAGAGAGAGAGAGAGAGAGAGAGAGAGAGAGAGAGAGAGAGAGAGAGACCAATCATAGCCATCTATACTTTTCTTTACAGAGATTCAAAAAAGAAGTTTGCTCATCCTTTTTATGCATTGACTTGAGGTCATCACTTCAACCACACTGCCAAATTTTCAACTACTATACCATATGTGTATGCACACATGAGCTCCATGCAAACTGCTATCCATCTAATACGTGTGTGTGTGTGTGTGTGTGTGAGAGAGAGAGAGAGAGAGAGAGAGAGAGAGAGTTTGGGGGGGGGGGGGGGGGTGGGGGCGGGGGGCACGAAGGGAGCATAGTTATTGTACTATAACAAGAACAAGAAGCTTCAAGACCTACAAGACAAATCTTAGATATAAGAATATATATATGTATACACACACACACACACACACACACATGTATACATGTATATATATACACACACACACACACACACACACACACACACACACACACACACACACACACATATATATATGTGTATGTGTGTGTGTGTGTATAAATTTATATATTCTTATATATATATATATATATATATATATATATATATATATATAATATATATATATATAATATATATATATATATATATATGTATGTATGTATACACACACACACACACATACACATATATACATGTATGTGTGTGTGTGTGTGTGTGTGTGTACTCAAGTAGGGTATGATACTCATATTCTCAAAATTTCAAGGATCCTAATGTGTACACAAAAATAGGTTGTCCTACATTGCCTCATTGTCCAATCACACATTTAATAGAGCAATAATTAAGTCAAATGGTTGGTATAGTATAGATTGTGCGCAAGGAAATAGGTCAAGCTAGTTGAATTCAATCTGATCTCTCAAAGAGGAATATGGTTTTGTAATTAGAGGATAAAGATAGATAGAGATCAATGGCATGCATGATTTTAGTCACTACCTCAATTTTACACCACGCCCTTCAGTTTAGCATAATGGTGAAAACTCCTAACAAAATAAACAATTGAGCAACCTTACTTTGCTTTCATTTCTATCACATTTTAAGACGCAAATGATGTGAAAGTGTACATGAACAAATAGTGTGCACCTTATCATACTAAGATGCTTATGTATTGTTGTGATTAGGTGATGACGTAAATCATTACCATGCTTGGCAGCATAGATGTAATCAAATTCCTAATATGAAAAGAACGTCATCTCATCTCTTTGAAACTTGAAGGTTTTTTGATACATTGGAAACTACGAGCCCTTATATTTTCACAACTCTACTCTTAGACATGAAAAGTTTCATAATTACACACTATCTTAAAAAACTTGATGGCTTACCCAGTTTGTACTTCTCGACTTGGTAGCAGTTTTGTCAACTCTAGGTAGACCAAGGGAAAGATGGTCTTCTTGCCATATAAGAAGTTTTGATGTACACTTCTACCATGTCTTGCTCATAAAAAAGACGCAAGGATAGAAGTAAGTAAGAGAGTGGAGTAGAGAGATATTGAATTCAATTGTGTTCCTATGGTTGAAACCAATTCTAGAACGCACTCTATTTTCAAAAACAACTTTATTGCTACTGATTCCAAACGGCTTTCATCTCTTCATACCATGCTAACTTACCTAGTCTATATAATCAACATTGGTAGCATTGCTAAACCAAGATACACTAGAAGGAGGAGACTCTCTCTCTCTCTCTCTCTCTCTCTCTCTCTCTCTCTCTCTCTCTTACCACAATAGAAGTAGAGCACTCCTAAGTTTTTTGAACAAGGACTAGCATCTTATGAAAAACAATGTCTATGAGAAGCTCCCAAGCTTGGTATCAAAGAATTCTTTGTATAATCTTACATATATTTATGTTTGTTAGAATCTTCAAGAGGTTGTGAATGCGTTGCTTTTAGAAATGCAATAGAGTATACATGGAGGAATAGAGTATTGATAGTGTTTCAAGTGGAAGAGAAGATATCCCTACAAGAATAGAAGCCATGTTTCTTTGGCCGCAGCAACACGCGGGTCACATACTAGTTGTTTTCAATGCATGATGGAGACTTATCTTTCATTTCACATCCTGACATGTCTTTACCTTTTTTGCATTCTATTTTTTTAGAATGCTAAAGTGAAGCTTCACCTTGCATAATTTTAGTAAATTTTATACACACATACACATATATGTTTTCTTTTGCATTCTATTGTTTTAGAATGCTAAAGTGAAGCTTCACCTTGCGTAATTCTAATAAATTCTACTTACACACACATACATTAATTAGTTCTTTTTATTTTACCTTTCATTTCACAAGTTCACATGGTTTTACATTTTTTGCATTTTATAGCTTGATTCCAGTCAGTGTTAAGCGGCTGCTGCTCGAGTTTCCTCCTCACAAAGAAGAAAACTGAAAATACTAGCAGAAACTTTGAGATTTGCAAAATTTTTGGACGACTCTTTTACATATTTCATCGATTTTTCTTCCGTTTACCATGGTTTGTAGTCTCGATTTTCAATCGGCTCAAGACTAAGCTGAGACAATCCTTTCCCAAACACTGATACCACTTTAACTCAACCTAACAATTTTACCACTTTCTTATTGTTTTTGAAAGCTATCGTGACCATTTCACTTTTTTTCTTCTTGATCTACTTTTGTCATATAAAGAAGCTCTTGTTCTTTAACACTAGTTTGGTAACGTAACATGATATAAAAGTGTCCTTCCTGGTTTGGAAACAAGGTGAAAATTCACTATGGCCTACATAAGGCAATTGAGAAGAATTTCATAATAAGAGGCTTCTTTGTGTGAGAGAGAGAAATAGAAACCGGCACTAGTATTTTAAAACATGTGGTATCACAATAAAATATTGTGTTTTTTAATGGAAAAAAGTATGACTATCAACTATTTAGATTGCAATATATACAAAAAGCATAAAAAATAATGCTTGACACAATACTCAATGCTCCTCTTTAAAGAAAGAAGCACACAAATGTCAATATCCTCTCACAAGGATCTAAAAAAAATAATAAAAGAAAATTTTTTTATTAGTAGCCTGCCGTGTGGCTCTAATCTAAAAGCTTTATCCAATGGTCTAGAGATGCACCCAAAATCCAATATTTTATTAAGGACTACCTATGTAGTCCAATAATGAACAATTTAATCTTGAGATCCCATAATACCATCTAAAATTGTAGTTCTATCATGATCTTCTATTGAAAGATAACCAATCTTACTATGAAGAATTGCAAAATAAATTGTCTTTGGAGATGTTCGCAAGGTTAATGAGAAGTATTTTGGGAGTTTTGAAAAATTTGAAGGGCCTTTTTGAGTTTTTTGGCCGAATATGATATATCATTTTTTTTTTGAAATTTGATGGGTAATTTGAGAATTCAATAGTTTTCATAGGTATTTTGGTAATGCTCCCTAAAATCTCTCTGTGTGTGTGCGTGTGTATGTGCGCACACGTGTGTGCGTGTTGCATGCAACGGTGCCGATGGCCAGCCGATTGAGGGTGAACAATCACCATCGGGCCACCAAGAGTCTGCAAACATGCTGCAATTGCAATTGTCCTCAACAGCGTGGTCAATATCATCGATTGAGCTGTCATGTGTCATAGCCAATATGTTCTCTTCCCTCCATGGAAATGACTCTTCACCAAGGGTGACCATTTAGGTTTTAATACTGACGTCACATTGGTGTTGGTGAGAGCCTCGATAGCTGAGTGCAGGGGCGTGGTGAGGCTTTGGTGGGACTGTGGGGGGCTTTGTGCACTTTTGGATTTGAAGCAAGCACTGGTGGCCTGCTTGTGCGCAAGCTCTCTCTCTCTCTCTCTCTCTCTCTCTCTCTCTCTCTCTCTCTCTCTCTCTCTCTCGCGAAAGCTATTGATGGTACATATTACTATAAGGCGCGGTTCAGACAAGGCGGTGGCAGCCATGCAGTGTCCAGACTGGCATAAATTGATTGGGCTAAAAGAGAGGCTTGCATTTGTGGACGCTCCTTTTCATACACGAACAACCCCTCCCCCCCCCCCCCCCCCCCCCCCCCCCCCCCCCAAAAAAAAAAAAAAAAAACCCAGAAATATATTGCTATCGGACACTTTTCAGTGCCAATCGTGGGCGAGGAGATTTGAACAGGTAGCTGGAGGCATGTAAAACTCTCACATGCTGTCGTCGGATTCCTCTAAACCTAGCCTAGGATATGACTGATTTTTTGAACGATAAGACTGAATTTTAAATATGTATTACTATGGCCCCTGTCACACTTGGGCACCCAAAGCATGGCCAAGCAGAGATGGCACCCCCTGTCGTGATTTTGGGACCAGAAGCTTTGTCAGATGGATGGCCTCACCAGCCATCTGAATTTTAAATATGTATTACTATGGTCCCTGTCACACTTGGGCACCCAAAGCATGGCCAAGCAGAGATGGCACCCCCTGTCGTGATTTTGGGACCAGAAGCTTTGTCAGATGGCTGGCCTCACCAGCCCGACCAACTTTCCAAAGTGGTGGCCATCTCTCAAAAAGTACCCCGCGATCACATGTCATCAGTTTTGAGCTCTGATAGTCAGGGCAAGAGGGGGGAGGAAGTTGATTGTAATGGAAGGCCACCCACAATGCTATATCTCAGTGCCCACCCAAAAAATCCTTGTTTGGCAGGCGGCCCTGTGTTTTTACACACCAACCACCACTTGCACATTCCCCCTTTTTTTTTTGAGAGTACAAGAACTTTGAAACACATGCACACACCCTATGTACCACAGGTAGGGAGAGAGACATCCCATCACACACACACACACACACACACACACACACACACACACACACACACACACACACACACACACACACACACACACACACACACACACGCATATGGGAACAATCCCTAAGGACATGAAACATGTCTTGAGGTTGCTAAGGGGAGACTGATCTCAAGCCATTAGGTAGAGAGGCTATAACTCTACCAACTGAGCTAGCACCCGTTCACACATCCCCTTTCTAAATTTTACATCAAACGACGTAGTAGCCTATTGACTGAAGCTTTCGGCTTTTGTGCGGGTGGCAGCGTTCAGCTCGCGGAGTACCTGCCCATTAAGCGTGTGGTGTGCCGACTCTTGTACTGGGAGCTCGCGT
The DNA here is from genome assembly GCF_014529385.1 of Adiantum capillus-veneris. Taxonomy (NCBI): domain Eukaryota; kingdom Viridiplantae; phylum Streptophyta; class Polypodiopsida; order Polypodiales; family Pteridaceae; genus Adiantum; species Adiantum capillus-veneris. The sequence goes on from NC_140957.1 coordinate 51,152,651, forward strand.
ACATCCCACGCAGAAGCTCCATGACTATGGCGGGGGAAGCTAGCTTGCTTTCCAGAGCAGCGTATGGTAGACGGCAAGGCCTTCCCTTTGGTAATCACTCCTTGTTCACCCCTGGAGTCCGCCATTGACGCATGCAAGCTATTCCACACATGCAGAGCTTTCTTGGAGCAGAAGCTCAAAGAGCATGGAACCATCTTTCTTCGTGGCTGCTGGCACACCCTTCCTTACATTGGTTGTAGGGTCTGTTCACACCGCCAATGACTCCGGTCCAGATGTTGTTATCAGCTTTCATCATGAGATGGCACACGTGTGAGAAGCGACACTGATTCGTGTGTGTGTGTGTGTGTGTGTGTGTGTGTGTGTGTGTGTGTGAGAGAGAGAGAGAGAGAGAGAGAGAGAGAGAGAGAGAGAGAGAGAGAGAGAGCTCTCGTCTTTCAAATCTCTTGCATCTGTGCAGGTGGTAGACGCATTGAGTTGGCCTTTCAAAGTTTTGTTCTTCTGTGAGACGCCATCGTCGGAAGGGGGGGAGACCCTCAGGACTAAGTAACACGGGGTATTGAATGATGTGGGAGCGGTGGGATTGACGAGCGGGAAGTGAGACACGAAAATAAAAAAGACGCTCAACTGTCCGATGTGTCCGAGTTTACTTTTTATGTCCTCCTAGTTTACCTTTCAGCATTTTCGTTTAATTTATATATTTATGTTTTCCCATCTTAGACAACCAAACGCTCGCGTGCACGTGATTAGGACGTGTGCCTCTCCCTGTGGCCGCCTGGATTTAAAACCTGCTCGCGACCCTGCGTTGACCTTTTGTGTGTCGTCCACCGTCCTCGAGATCCCCCCCCACTCAACCCCATCCGTCGATCCCACCGCTCGGGGTCATTTAAGACCCCGTGTTACTTAGTCATGAGGGAGAGAGACGTCGATGATCATGAGCCATAAAGTGACTCAAGGCCTATCACAAGAAGTTTTGGACAAATTCTCACAATAATTCCCACATTGTGACTTACCTCAACATCATGAGCTTCTGTGAGGGAGGCATCGCATACCTAGCTAGGTACGATTGGGGACAGGGGACCGCCGGCCCGATGGGGGGGCCGGTGGTCCCCTGCCCCCAATCGTACCTAGCTAGGTATGGGGTGCCTCTCGAGCAGAAGCATATGATGTTATTCATTGTATGAAAAACACTGGAAAAGGCTCCATTTTCCTACATGAGAAAATTTTGAAATCTTCTTGTGTATGGATGCAGTGCCCTGAGTTCATGCAGAAACTAGAGGACCTATGGTTGCTTTACCTCAAGGTTCTACCAATGGTGAAGTATCCCAAGTATTTAACAATCCAAGATTGGCCAATGGTGTTTGGGAGGAGCGATAAGAAAGAGGCTGAAGAAAGGTTGGTGTTACCAGCTGTTTAATTATGCTTCATATAGAGAGTCATGGAGGGTGATCTAGCAAAAACGCTAGCGAGGGAACTTTGGAGGGAGAGAGAGAACCAAAACGTTGGCAACTCTCTCTATTTAGGGAAAAAGCCAGGAAAACCCCACTACCCTAAAATAGGGGGAAAACTATTTCAATTGGCAATGTTTGTGGCTCAATAGGCTATCCTACTTTGGCTTTGGGATAAAATACCCTAAGCTTGGGCCCAGTAGAGCACACTATATGACATTGCCAGTAGGGAAAACGCCCTAAAATATTGTGAAAATTTGTCCAAAACTTCGTGTTAGGGAAAACGCCCGGTAGACCCCACGACCCAAAATAGGGGGAAAACGGGGAAAAACTATTTCAATTGGCAATGTTTGTGGCTTAATATTCTACTTTGGCTTTGTGAAAAAATACCTAAGCTTGGACCAGCATAGGCACTCGGGCAGGCAAATCAATAGTGGCAGTAGGCTGGAAATGAGAAAACGACGTCACATATACCGGGCACAGCCCCTCGGAGATATTGGAGTATAAATGCTTCGATAGAACACATTGGAGGTGCTTCCATTAATCGTTTTTAATTATTAAGTTCTCTGAGCCTAGAAGAATTTTAATGCTGAGGTGGAATGGTTTAAATGCCTTTGTAATTCATTGCATTTTCAGAGCCAAGAAGAATTTCAATGGCAAGGTGGAATGGCTTCGAGGAGGCAACATGGATCTGGCGACGGGTCCTTTTAAGGCAAAAAGGAATTTTGACCGAGAGGAGCGTGCAAATGCTCGGTTCAATCAGATTGCAGGTCTATCATACAGGTTGAAGCCACAAAGGGGGAATGTCTCTAGACCACCAACCTTACGATGTGGTCTTCGGTGATGGGTCTCCATTACCGACAAATGCCGTAGCAACTTGCAACAAGATACATGAGAAGAACAGTGTTGACATTCGATGGAAGCAAGGGGACTTGATGATTCGTGATAACTCATCTGTGATGCATGGTAGGCGAGCTTACAATCCTCCTCGTAACTTTGTGCAAGTAGAAGGGTTTCCCTACCCCACAAAGTGTCCAATTTTGCATTGCAGTAAGAGGTAAATGATTATCTTTCCAAGCCAAATAGCTATACTGGGTCTACGAGGCGCGCATTAATTTATTAGCCCGCGATATTCCGTCTGAAATTTTCTCCACAAGGAGAAGTGATGGTGGCTCTGTTTCCCACGCGGAATCCCCTGGCTGTGCAGTCGAGCCCAGGACACAGCTCCTCGAGTAGTGCATTCGGTGCGCTGGTCTGCGTGTAGTGCAAATCTGTGACAGCATAGACAAGGAGACCCTGCATTTGATTCAGCGCTGCCTTCAGTGGGGTGGTCTGCGTGCAGTGCAAGTGTGTGTCAGCACAGACAAGGAGACCCTGTGTTTGATTCAGATCACAGACAATGCATCAAGTATTTCCTGCAAGGGCTGCCTTCAGTGGGCTGGCATGCGTGCACTGCAAATGTGTGACAGCACAGAGAAGGAGCCCTGGTGTTTGATTTAGATGACAAACAATGCATCAACTATTCAGGCAAGAAAGAGAACATAACTGCACAAGCAACTAAGATAGAAACTGCTGTACAAACTGTGTATTTGAGCAAAAATACATGGATTTCATAGTATGATATAGTCGTGGTGTACAAACTGTCTGTTCCAGCAAAAATTACTTTTCCAATCTCATTGCAGAATGGGTGTTACATAGCGAGCCTAGCAAACACATTTGACATCCTCGACGCAATTGCATTTAGGCGGTTTAGTTGTGTTTTCAAATCGTTAACCTCTTTGCGTAACAAAAAGATTTGTTCCTCCAATTTTGTCACTTGCACATCAGTGACATTGACGTTGTAGGTATTGATGGTTTCTTTGATAGTGTCGATTGCTTCAAGAAGCACTGTTCAGAGAGATGGTTGGCTCGTTGTTCGATCTCCAAGAAACTCCTTCAAGATTGCAACCAACGCATCCTCTTGCAACACCGCTTCATTTTGGTCCGCGTCATCCATTTTTTCGTCTGCAAGACACAAGATACAAAGTTAGAGACACATTTTGATCAAAAACATACTGAACCAACAACATAGCAACTAGCAATACATCTCTAAGCGACTGTCATGACACCAATTCCGTGCACCAACGGGATATACTCGTCCCCTATCTCTGCATTTGGTGTGTTTGCATCTCCCAAGTCGACATCAGCCTCACAATTATCAACAATCGGACATCTTGGGCTGTTAGAGAGATCGACAATGAGATGCTACTTGAGTTTCCAAGAATGCAAAGCTGACACATTACCTTTGTCTTTCTTGCCAACGCGACAGGAACCAATCCGATCGCGGATGTGTTGTCACGCACATTTCATCATTGACAAAGATACTGACAATGTCTTGGTAGGTAGCAGTGCTTGGATGCACCATACTACGCCAAAGCGCTTTTATCTTCCTTAGTTGCATCCCTCGTCCTTGGTATGGAGTTATCCATGAAGACGACGGATAGTATCTCCCTGTCTTCACCATGCTATGCAGCATCGACAAGAAATCGTTCCCGGCTGGGTGGCGCATCTTGAACTTCAAGAACATTAGTGCTCTATCGAAGATATTCGCCGGTGTTAAGCAGACCTTGTTTTTGACTTCGTCCGCACCATATAGGCAATATAGTTCTATGCCTTTGTTTACATCATCGGCAGTGATGTTGTGCATCACTTTCTGGAAGTACACCTCACCGCTTTCCTTCAAACAGTATCCCACCATTCCCTCAAAAGTGTGTAGCTTCTGTTGCTTCAATCCCCGGCACAACACCATGCCACCTGCGGGCGTTTCTTTATCCCAACCCAAATAAGCTTTGTTCTTCTTGTTGACTGCAACCAACGACGACGCCCACAAACGCACAACCATTTGAAAGTGTAAGTGGCAGAGAGCACCTCCCCTCTCTACTGCGCACAAGCCAGCAAGAGCTTCATTTTCAAGAAAGGATTCCATCTGCTGCAGCAAGTTGACATCTATATCACCGCCCCCTACGGAGACGGTCACACTAATCTCCATGACTTTGCTAGCAGCTTTTGGTCGTCTACCAATCAGTCGTTGCACCTTGGTACGCTTTTCCCTTTTTGGAACAACAGATTCATCTTCCTTGCCCTTTGCTCGTGCTTCGGAAATTTTCAATCTAGGCATTGCAACTACACTCCATGCAACGACTCACTGTTGCTGTGTGTACCACCCCCAAGCAACATAAGAACACCGGATGAGTCTTTGCTCTGTAACCAGTCCGTGCTCATCTCCGTCCCACTACCACAACAAGCAACACCAGTCAACTAGGACTGCATCACAACAGTCCTTGATACAGCCTGATACTGACACACAATGCCACACCAATGCAATACAATAGCAGCACAACAACGTTTCACACAATGCAGAGAGCTATTTTCGAAAAAAACGCAGATAGCAACTGTACTCACCTTGTGTCCTGACTCCTCCGAAGCACTGCGACAAAAGCAACATGGCCACGTTCGAGCATAGATAAAGGATCCGGGGTCCGCCACCTGCTGCGATGTGTCCGCGCCCACGCTCGCGAGCGCCACGTCGCAGTCCATGCTTCTTTTCGATTTCAAGCCGAGGTCAAACAAAGCGCATCTCGCCCGATTCTGATTAATGTGTCCTGCTGCAAAGATTGGGACAACATACTAGCATCAAAATAAGACCTCCTTAAGTTTGTCTTTCTTGATGATAATTTCTCTTGGTACCTAACAATGATTTAGATAAAAATGCTAATGAGTTTGCATAAATCATGAACTTGAAAAGCTTTGTACTACTTGTGAATAACAAGTACCATGTCTAGTGTTGCAAAGAGGATTAAAGTATGTTTGAAAAATCAACAAAGTAAGAATCGGCTAGGCATTAATTTTAGTGAAGATGTAGTTTTTGCTCGAGGAGCACGTGCAATCAAATATTTTGCTCGATTGAGTCATTTGCATATTGAAGCTCAAGATAGCCTAGTTTATAAGTGGCATAACCTAATCATGACCAATCATGCAAGCACAATTTCAAGATCAATCATTTGGTCCCTTCGGCACCGAGGGACTGAGTGTAGATCTCCTCTTATTGCAATGACATGACCACCTCTCCAAGCATGTTCTCCTTGGAATTGAGTATAGCTCTTTGTATTTCTTTATACCTTGGAGTGAGCTTATATTGCAAACCATGTCACAACAATGCGGGCCTAGCATTTCTTATACCTCCAATGCTTATGCATCTTTGCATGGCTAGCGAAGTTTTGCTGAAAGCAATTTTTTTTTTTTTTTTGGTTCCAAGTGATAAATCCTATTTCCATCATCTCTCATATGGCTTCAAGGTAGCATGTGTGCAAATATGTACAACATGAATAATAGCCATGTAGAAATCAATTGTCCATTGAGTGGTCAAAATTCCAACCAATGCTGAAGGTGCCTTGATTGAGCCTATGGAGAGTAGCCTTGGAGTGTGACATTGTCAAAAATCGTCAATCAATACTCACAAATTTTTTGAAAACAATTACACAGAGTAGTGTGGGACTCTTGTGAACAACCTTTCAAAGTTTAACTAACCATACATCCACACATAAGTTTATGGACATCAAACACATGGAATCAATTCACCAAAAAATACCATAAAACATATATAAACCTTGCATCAAACCCACGACTCCATATGGTACCCTCCTCGGTAGCACTCCTACACATATAGGTAATCACGTACAAAGAACGAATAATACTTGCCCTTATGAGGTAATAACGATGATCTAAATATATTTATCATCATGTCTGCTTGAGGTTTTAATTTGTCTAAGTTGTTTTTCCCATTCGAAAAGTCTATATATAGTGGCTCTCTAAGGAGCTCGGGGTCCAAATGTTGACTGAGTGCATTGGACAACAAGCTAAATTTTAACCCCATGAATCTTCTAAAGAGGAATTTTCACATGATACATAGAAAAGAAAATTCTCTACATGATTTGGTTAATCTATATTTCAAATGTTTTGGCTTTATTTATAATGGTTTAGGAGATACAACCAAAATAGTATCCCTACCGCCTACATGATATGAAAGAAAATGGTGCTTGCTATGTACCTACGTGATCATAAATACAACATATGCATATATCAACATGCTAAATACGATGAGACAAGCATGGATCATCTACTTACGCTTTTGACAAGCCCATAACTGCCTATGTACACTTTAAAGTAACTATCGAGCGTGCAATTTTCTACACATAATGGAGAGAGAGAGAGAGAGAGAGAGAGAGAGATAGAGAGAGAGATGATGGCTATGGAGTTTAGATCTTCTTACTATGAAAAAGGAGTGATTATCGATGATTAAAAGGATTCTTACTTTGCTACAAGAGAACAATGATGAGAGCTACGTAGAGGATTCGGCCATGAAGTTAATGTAGAGCACGTACACCATGAAAAGAGAAAAGAATATAGTAATAGAGTAAAGAGAGAGATGGTTCTTCTTCTTCTTCCCACAAATGAGAGACAGATTCTTATGACGATAGTGACTTGCAACACCTTTGTATAATATGCACGTAGAGTTTTACTGTATTGTATGCAATTTTCAATAAAAGTTGAGTATCAGTGCACCTTATATAGCTCTTTTGCTACATGGAGTACTCCCTGAGGCAAAACTGGGTGCCCCCTCTCTTATTAGGAATAGCCATAGCTTTTGGAAAAATACTCCAGTTTGCTCTTAAAATGTGGTTTTTGCTTTTGGAAGTCAACTGTGTCCGAACGATTCAAATTTCCTATAGTAACTCACTTAGAAAAATGGTATCTAAGTAACTAATGAGACCATAAGAGCACTAGACCACCCCGTGGTGCGATATAATCATGATGCTCACAGTACCTTACGTATTTACAATGCCAATTTTTATAAAAAGAATCCTTGTAAAATCCTATTTAATCTTGTTTCTCCAATGTATGTCCGTTTTTCACTTATACGGTGACTTAAAATAATATTTTTGTAGTTAGCAGGTGTTTGTCATAATGATCGATTTTACTTAAAAAAACTGATGTTATTAATGGGATCTGAGTCTCGATGTTTTTAATTTTTTTGACAATTTGAGGTAGAGGCTTGGCTTGGTTCATATCACCATTTTATTGCTTGAACTGAGTAGGTGCTAGTCATAATGATTGATTTTACTTTAAAAAAACTTGATGGGAATAGTTTCAATTGTTTGATTTTTTTGATAATTTGAGGTAGAGGCTTGGCTCATTTGATTGAGGTCTTTATTGGGAAACCCTACCTCACTTCCTAGTTCTCGTCTCTTGTAATTTGAATGGCATATACCTATCTTAAGGGTTTACTCAAAACACTTGGAGCTACCTAATTGTGTTCTTGCAACATGCATGCTTATGACATTTTTTAATAGCTTTGGAAATGAGGCCTTGATGCCAGTCCCTAGCTAAATTGACTGAGGTTTTTTTTTTAATGTTTGCAAGAATTGATTTCACCCAATATATGACCTATTTTGATTTCAAAGTCCACATGATGATCGCTTGAAACCTTCGAAAGTGGGATACAAATATTTGGAAACTTTTGAGGTTTAAATAGATTTAGAGTCAATAGGTTGAGGGCAATGTGTTTTTGAAATTGGTTGACATCAAACCCCTCAGACTGGGCTAATGTTTACTCTTGCTTTAGGTAACAGTTAATAGTTGTATTATTGGATCCCTTTGATGATAAAGATACCTTTGGGCACATCTAAAGGATGATATATGCCTGATGCCCCTTAGTTTCTAAACAACTGCAGATTCTCTGTCTACTTGACAGATCCTTCATTAATTACCTTGATTGATCCTTACTATATGTCTTGGATGTCATTTTTTGATACCCAAAAAAACTAATGTAGACTTTACTAAATTATGTCTTTGTGAGATCCTTACACTCTGGATTTTGTCTCAACACTCTATTTCAAGTTATTGTTAAAGTTTACAAACAAGATTTTAAATTTGAATGGCTTGTAGTTGGTTGTACATCAAGGCCACCAAGAAAGTTTTATTTGGATATTGGAAATTCTTAATATTTGGATACTAATAATAAGAAGCTTCCCATGACTCTGATGATATTTCTCTACGTGTTTGAAGCTAGTCAAGCTTTGGTTGGATGATATGCAAGAAATGGAACAAGTGCTTAAAGACTGACTCTAAATTACTTGAAATATTCACTAAAGATTGTGTATATATATATATATATATATATATATATATATATATATATATATATATAGAGAGAGAGAGAGAGAGAGAGAGAGAGATAACTTGGAATAACCTCTTACAATAAGGAATCTTAAAAATGCTTAAATAACACACTCAAAAGGAGTGATGCCTTTGTTCATGGGTAAATAAGTTTTTGAAAGAAATACAAAACAAACTCTAGATAAGTTGGAATAAGTTCTTACAATAAGGAATCTTAAAAATGCTTAAATAACACCCTCAAAGGTGTGATGCCCTTGTTCATGGGTAAATAAGCTCTTTAAAGAAATACAAAACAAACTCTTCACGAATTAGAACATTAACTAATCTAATAATCTTTAATTAAGACAAAGATAACAAATGATAAGTTTTTTGACACTTGTAAAATGTATTCAAGGCTAATGAATTTGTTGTCTTTCTTATATGGATATGGATACAGGTGAAAACTCTAGAGAGGATTAGGTTTGCTAGTGGTCAACCATGAAGATCACAACATATTTCTATTATTGATAACTACATTTTGACAATATTGTAAAAAAATGATTTAAAGGTAGAAACATTTTTGTACAAATCTTCCTAATTCCTAAATCCAATTGTTTTTTAAACACAATGTTCTTTTGTGTACAAGTATTATTTTTGGAACAACAACCAACACACACACACACACACACTTATGGTAGTTAGTCTCTGACTCTTACTAATACTTCACCTCATATGACCAAAAATACGTAACAAAATCTTCAAAGCATTTTTTGCTATGGCCCATCAAGGGGGGTGATGGCCTTTTGATCAAAACCAAGGGAGGTGATGGCCTATCAAGAGGGGGGGGGGGGCTTTTAATGTCCTATGAATAATAATAATAATAAGAAAAAAAAGAACCTATGTCAAATTGAACATTTCCTAGATATATGGATGTAGGTGAGAGTCCTATCCTTGCTTAAACATGTTTAGGTTTTCTATATGTTTAGGTGAGAGTCCTATCCTTGCTTAAGCATGTTTAGGTTTTCTACATTCTGAACCTGAAGATGAGAATCTAATTCATCCACAAACTTCCTTTGGCCTTGATGTATAGGATAATTGGAATGATCCTTCATTTGTTTAGATTATACAAAAATGTTTTTGGGCAAATACTTTTTTGTGTCTAGAGGCAATTTTCTTTTGAATATGGTGTTCTTTTGTGTGCAAGAAGTGTGTTCAAAACAATATCACACACAAGCTAAACACAAGGCCCTCCTGGGAAACTTGGTGGGCTAGAATACTGGCTCTAGAGTACACTTTGTCTATGGTTTTTGAGAAAACTCACTATTTATGTCTACAAAGGTTGGCGATTGTTAATTAGGAGGATTGGAAAAAGACTCTAGATTCAAAGTTATTGTAGTCTCTTGACTTTATTAGTTTCACAATATAAAAACTATCAATTTTTTATTTCTAAAATAATTTTTTTACTCTAAAAAGATTACATGTATATAGTTAGCTTGCTTGATCATATTGTTTATAGCAACAATGTCTAAATACTCACTCACAAAGCCTTAAATCCCCTACTATAGTACAATGTTCACAAAAACATTGTCTACTAGTGTCTCTCAAAGCCTTAAAACTCCTATTGGAGCACAATGATCACAAATGTTACCATATACATGTGGTAGTGATGTGTGTGAACACACTAGGACCATCGGGGCATTTTTTCCCTCTGTAGGAGGTTTTTTCCCCCGTGCATTGTGTATACGCCCATCACTCTAGGGCTATCTATCTTTCCATTTCACACTAAGTAACACACTCTCTATTGTGTGCCTTGAGCTTCCTTCATCTTCTCCAAGCTGTGTGCGTTTCTCTGCAACTTTAATTCCAACAATTGGTATCAGAGCAGTTTGCGTCCTCTCGCGCTTAGTCTCCAGCTAGCTCCAGCACACGCCTGCTCACTTTCTCCGATCTTAGTGAGATTTAGCGAGCGTTCGTAGGTTGACAAATATTTCAGGACAGCTCGTAGAGCTGAGTCTGCTCAGATTTTGATTCGGGATCATTTCGGCCTCCGTCTTCACTATAGGTAGGTTTGCACATGCAATTTTGTCATTTTGTGCAAAATTTTTGTCAGTGCCGTTTTCTGCATAACAGGTGCCTTACAGTCTTCCACGGTTTGTGCTATATAGCATGTGTTGTTCCCGCTCCGTTTCTCCTCTTTTCAGGCATTTTTCACATCAGGTGCAACATTTACCATGGCTGACAACAACATAGATGTGTTCAAGATGTTTGCTGCTGAGGACAGGTTGGATGGGGACAATTACCCTATGTGGGCTTATATGATGCAACACGTTCTTGTGTCAAAGGCCGTTTGGAATATTGTGCAATGCATTGATGTACGTCCTGGTTCTGAGGATGTAGGCGATGTTGAGGATGTTACAGGTCTTGCTGCAAGGATTGCTGCTATTAGAGTAGTTTTGCCTACGGCTAAACAAGCTCGTTGGGATGTAAAGGATGCATGGGATCGTGCATTGATTGTGTTGTCTGTGAAGCGCACCATTGTTCCTCACATCGTTCAACAAAATCTGCAAAACAAGCTTGGGATATTCTCGCAAGTCTTTATGCAAGCCGCAATGAGGCTAAAATTGCTTTGCTATGTAAAGAGCTGGAGTCGAAGATTATGAATGAGGAAGATGATATGGAAACTTTCCTTGCTGGTGTCAAGGATATCAATGAGAAACTTATTTCTGTAGGTGAAGTCATTTCAAACAGTTCCCTTGTGCAGACTATTCTTGATGCCTTACCAGATTCTTACCAGACTTTTTCTAGTACGTGGAGACTTATGACCCAAGGAAATCCTGAAGTTGTCAAGTTTGATGCATTATGCACATTGCTGTTGCAAGAGTCACTTTCCAGGAAAAACAGGACTAAGAAACATGAACAGGATTTTATTGCTTCTCAAAGAAAGGGTGGTAACAGCAATGGAGCCACTTCTTATGGTTCTGCTGCGAGTGGCAAAACTTCTGTTCCTAATGCTTCTGCTGGCAGCCATTCGTCTGGAAATTTTGGTGATAAGGGCAAAAATAAGATGTGTTGCCATTATTGTAAAGCTAATGATCACTTGATCAAGCAGTGTCCTAAGTTCAAGGCCAAAGAGGCTAAGAAGAAAGAGGGTGGTTCCAATGCAAATGCTGGTTCCACTACAAATGCAGCCATTGTTGAGTCTTCTGTAAAAGGAGACTGTGTTGCTGATGTTGATGCAGAATGGGCTTTTAATGCAGAGTGCACTTACAATCTTGCTGTCCATGATGCATGCATGTCAGTTGCTGCAAATTCACATGTGTGGTATTTTAATAGTGGTGCTACAAAGCACATTACCTCACATCGTGAATTTTTCACCTCTCTCGAGTCTGTCCCTCATGGGTATTCAGTAACTTGTGACAATGCCTCTTATCCAGTTCAAAGAGTTGGAAAGATTGTGCTTACTGCTGAAAATGGCAGTTCCTTCACACTTGTTGATGCACTTTATGTACCTGGGATCAAGAAGAATCTTTTGTCTATATCTGCACTCGCTAGACTTGGACTTGTAGTCAAATTTGTGGATAACAGATGTACAGTTCATGATCTCAATTTTGGTGATGAAATTGTCGCATCTGGGATTTTGTGCCGTGGGTTGTATAAGCTCACTTTGTATGACAAGTGTGGATAAAATTTTGCAAATGCAATTGCAGATTCAAGGGCTATTTAAAATGCAAAACTTTGGCATGCACATTTTGGTCATTTGAATTTTGTCAGTTTGTCGCGTTTGCAAAAATCTGATATGGTTGCTTCTTTGCCGCCTCTTGAAGCACCTGTCAAACATGTTTGTGAAGGCTGTGTTTTGGGTAAAATGCAGCATTCTAAGTTTCCAAAGGATGGTTCAGTTAGGCCCACATGCAGGTTGCAGGTTGTGCATAGTGATGTTTGTGGGCCCATGCAAACTCCGTCCTTGGGCACTTACCTTTACTTCGTGACTTCATTGATGATTACTCCAGGCATGCATGGGTATTTCCGCTTAAAGCAAAGTCCGAAGTTTTATGTGCTTCAAACAATTTCTGGCTATGGCTGAAAATGTCTTGAAATGTACTATGGACAGCCTCCGTTCCAATTGAGGGGGGGAGTATATGTCTCATAAATTTAATGCATTTCTGGCTAGTCATGGGATAAAACACCAATGTACAGTGCCTTATACACCTCAACAAAATGGTGTTGCTGAGAGGAAAAAGAGGTCACTAATGGAAATGGCACAATGTATGGTCAAAAGTCAATTGCTTTGACGCATTCTTTTTGGCTTGAGGCCATCATGTGTGGACCTTATGTACTAAACAGGTCCTAAGCTTTGCAGTCTATTACTCCATATGAAGCATGGCATGATAGAAAGCCTTCTATTGAGCACATGCGTGTTTTTGGTTGTTTGGCATATGCTTTGGTGACACAAACACAACACAAAAAATTGGATGATAAGGTTGTCAAATGTATTTTTGTTGGTTATAGTGCTGAAAGCAAAGGTTACAGGTTGTATCATCCGCAAACAAAGTGTATTCTGGTTTCACGGGATGTAGTGTTTGTGGAAGATTTGATTCAGCCCTTGCTATCATGTACTAGAGACAGTAAGGTAAGCTCACAGGACATTTATGAAACTTTGTTGCCTCTTTTTAGTGGTGGAAGTTTGAATGTAAATTCCAATGAGGCAAATGTACAGCCTATGGGGGTTTTTGAAACTATTGTAGGTCAACCTATTACTAACACAAATGTACATGATGTACTTGATGAGGAAAGGACTGAAAATGAGTAGGCTAAAGGTATGCCAAAATGGATGGTGCACACTTTGCGTGACAGTAAATTGGATGCACCTTTGTCAAGTTGTACTCGTTCAGGCTCTAGGCATGCATCTTATGCATCAGAATGTTATGCTTTGCCTGTGTCTACCTTACATTATGTTGATGAACCTTTGCCTTTTGATGAAGCACAAATTTCATAAAATTGGATGGCTACCATGCAATCATAATATGATGCACTTATACAAAACTTTATGTGATTTGCCTCCTGGCAAAAAGGACATTGGTACGAAGTGGATTTACAAGTGAAACGCAAAGGGTTATGCACAGCAAAAAGGCATAGATTATGAAGAGACTTTTGCTCCCACTTGTCGGATGACTAGTGTGCATTTTCTATGTGCATTGGCAGCTCATTTTGGTTGGGATGTACATCAATCAGACATTGTTACCGCTTTCTTGAATGGTGACATATTTGAGGAAGTTTATACAATGTAGCCTTGCGGTTTTGTCAAGAAAGGAGAAGAGGACAAAGTGTGCAAATGTAGCAAGGCTTTGTATAAGTTGAAGCAACCTCCTCGTGCTTGGTATGAGAAAGCTGACACTCATTTGGTCAAACAAGGCTTTCATAACAGTCCAACAAAAAGCACATTGTATGTAAAGCGTGAGGGTGATGTCTTCTCATTGTGGTTCTTTATGTAGATGATTTGTTGATCGCTGGACCAAATGAGAGACATATTGCTGAATTTAAGGCTGATTTGAATGCTACTTTCGAGATGAAAGATTTGGGGCTGTTGCATCACTACTTGGGGATACAGTTTAAGCAATGTGATGGTGCTATTGCATTGTGTCAGAAAAGTTACATAGAGACATTGCTATGTAAGTTTGCACTTGAGGATTGCAAACCTATTGCCACCCCCATGGAAACAGGTTTGAAATTGAGTCTTCATGACGCTCATGATCCAGCTGATGTCACTCTGTTGTTGGATGCCTCATTTATGTATGCAACACAAGGCCAGATATTCAATTTGCAGTCTCACACATCAACAGATTTATGCATAGCCCAAGATCTAAGCATTGGCAGGTTGTCAAGAGGATTTTCGCTACCTTAGTGGCACTTTACATCTTGGCTTGTTTTATCCCAAGGAAGGATCATTACTGCCAGACTTACATGCTTTTTCCGAGTCAGATTGGGCTGGTTGTTTTGACACGCGAGTGTCCATAAGTGGTTTTTGTTTCATGCTTGGTAGTTCATGTATATCATGGTTGAGCAAGAAGCAACCTACTGTGGCCACTTCAAGTTGTGAGGTTGAGTATAGGGCGGTCTTCATAGCTACGGTTGAGTGTGTATGGCTCAGAAGCCTTATGGCTGATTTGGGTGTTGGACAGGAAATTGTCAACACTATCTACACTGACAGTTAGAGTGCATTGGCAGTTGCGAGGAACCCAATTTTTCATGCTCGCACCAAAGCACATTGAGGTGCATTACCACTATGTTAGGGAGAGGCTCTTAGCAGGAGAGATTAGCTTGGATTATGTGCCAACACAGGACAACCTTGCAGATCTTTTCACAAAGGCATTGTCTCGTGAGAAGCTTGAAGCTTTCCACAAAGCTTTGGGCTTACTCCCCTTTGTGGACCGATCATGTCCTCAGGGCATGGCACTTCCCTTTACTCATGTGCCAGCTCTTGTTCACCACATCACTCCAGGGGGGATTTGCTACCATATACATGTGGTAGTGATGTGTGTGAACACACTAGGACTGTCGGGGCATTTTTCCCCTCTTTAAGAGGTTTTTTCCCCCGTGCATTGTATATACGCCCATCACTCTAGGGCTATCTATCTTTCCATTGCACAGTAAGTAACACACTCTCTATTGTGTGCCTTGAGCTTCCTTCGTCTTCTTCAAGCTATGTGCCTTTCTCTACAACCCTAATTCCAACAACAAAGTCTTTGTTTATACTTTTTCAAGTTTCAAAATAAACTATGTAACTATAATGACTAGGGATGTGAAACCTTATCTCTTCACCCATCCATATACCTATATTTAGGCAACTCCGGAGCTAGCTTCACATTGGCCCTTGACCTTACATTACTCTCTCCTTGGAGAAGTGTTTTTGTTCTCCAAAATAAAAGTGGGATATTTCTTCTTAAGAACACTAATGTTTTGCCAAGTGGCACCTTCTTCAAATCGATATTTCCACTTAACCAATTCTTGTTGACTATGCACATGATAGAAAGTAAGTAAATCATGATAGTCTAAAATGTGTTTGGGTTCATGTAGCTGGGATGGAGGTTCAATGGAATCAGCCAAAATGTGTTGGTCAATGGCATTTTTGTCGCTATGCAAGCGTTTACATAAACGACTTACATGAAAAACCGAATGAATACAAGACTGCACAGGTAAAGAAATTTTGTAATCCATATCCCCAACTTGCTTATCTTAAAGGCCTGCAATATCTAGCTAATCTAGTTAGGTATTTCTTCTCTCTCTAATGTTGCAAGTTTTATGGCACCACTGGATGATATGTCACTAATCACGAATGGGCCATTACTTCGGTTTTTCCAATTTTTGGAGTGTTGTTTTAAAGTTCATACTAATACATAGTCACCCTTTTGAAACCCCTTGCTAATCACATATTGATCATGAAATTCCTTCATGTTTCTTTTTTGTGCGTAGATGGCAAGACAACTCATACGCGTGGTTCATCTAGATTCTTTCACCGATTTATTCATTCATAGGGTTCATGTCCTGTCCACTCTAAGTTCTTGGCTACTCAAAGTGTAGAATCAAGAATTCCATGGGTAGTATGACATTAATTCCAAACACCATATTGAAAGGTTTTGTTTCTATTGTTCTTTTGTAAGCAACTCGATATGCCCAAAGAGTTGAATGTAATGTTTGCCCCCAGTCTGCTCTTGATTCGTCCACTATTTTGGTGAGCACTATGCATAGAATTTTGTTTGTGCTCTCTGCTTCTGTGTTCGCTTGAGAGTGATATGGTGCTGATTCACAATGAATCACCATGAATTTCTTCAACAAGAATTCAATCATTTTGTTTATAAAGCGAGTCCCTTTGTCACTCACTATTTTGATCGGTAGCCCATATCTTGTAAAGACATTTTCATTCAAGAACCGTGCCATTGTTCATTGCCTCATTCCTTGTGCTGCTTTGGCTTTGACCCATTTGGTTAGATGACCTGTGGCCATAATGATATATTGAGCATGCATTCTATATGTAGGCGGTGTGATAGATCCAACAACGTCTATCCTTAATAGTTCCATGATGGAAGAAACGTCATTGGATTGGGGGCTCCAAGGCCATGGTAGCCAGCATGATCACATGCTTGTGTGGATTGAGAATGCACCAACACTAGACAAAGATCAAGACAACATTACCACTCAATTCATAGAAAAACAAGTGTCAACAACTGATAGCTCTATGCTCACATTGCACCTAAGCGACATACAAATACATCAACATTGCAAGGCATTCTAGAAAAATGATTTGGAACAATGTTGTTATGACTTTCCACGCTACCCAATGCCTTTCACACTCATCATTCATCCGAAGATAGAAAGGAAAACACATATTAAAAAATGTAAAAAAACAATAAAACATATTGAACAAAGCCTGGAATGGCTATGCTCTTTGGAAATAACATTCCAATGCTACACTGAAGCTCTTGTAAAACAATTTGTGTCATCACAATTGTACTCAAAAGGAATCCACAACATGCATACACAAACAACTTCAATAGCATTATAGCTAGCTTATGGGACGTCAACACAGATATCCAGGTTGCGTATGGAGAAGCCAACTATTGTACTTCATACATGAGAAAGTTTGATAGCATACTCATAGAAGCAATCAAGACACAACTAGATGAATGCATAAAAAACAATGTCGAGATGGTACATAGACTTTAAAATTTGGGAAATACCATCCTTAATACTACTCAACAAACTAGTGCTCAACAAGAAATATGCATTGCACTCTTACTCCCACTCCATAGCTCTACATATGAGTTCAATTTCATTAACATCATTGAAGCTTTGAATTGTGATTTATTCCTAAAGAGGAAATCCGTGTTAGAAAAGCTTGACCATTCCAACAATGACATATTCTTTGAAACAATGGTAGACAAATACGCTCAAAGACCAATGATATTCCACAATGTTTTCTTGAATAAATTTTTTTCAAACTTCAAAAGAGTAGGAGCCACTTACAAACAATTAGAGAAAGCAAAGATCGTTTTTTACATTTGTTACAACACTATAAAAGACCCAATCTATTTTTATAGAGAGAAATGCTTACAATTCTTTCCTTGGAGCCAAAATAGAAAACGGCACATTAATTATGATGGAAAGAAGTTTGTGAAAGAAACTTTGAAATTGTTGAAAGCAATGAGGTCAAATTCATTAAAGAATCCCAAGTTGATGACACATAAGATGCAACTCTACCCATAATCAAGTTGACATTGCCCTCAACCTAAGCATACACATCCCTCCAAGACAAAAACCATCTTTCCAAGCATGTAGAAGTCCAAGATTTTATTCGCTTTTTCAATTGCAAAGTACCTCTGGACCTTGAAGCACCAAAATCTTTACTCATGGCATACACAAGGAAAACTATTTTTAACATTAGAGGTACCACCATACACGTAGATCTACATCTTCCACTGGCGAGATGATTGTGCAAACAGAAGCTTAAGGGTAGAAACACTTGACACATTAACATTGCAATATAGGAAATTACACCCGATGCTGTTTGATGAACAATGTCTAATAGGGGCCAATCTATTAGCTTTCACTAATTCAAGCTTGCATGCTACAATTTTTTTTAAAGGATAAATCAATTGATGGTTTAGATGTGCTTCTCTATGATGACTTAAGTAAAGCTAGTCCCGTGAAAGAATCATGGATAATTGCTAAGAAAGCTTCCATACAAGAAACAATTGCACCATCTTATTAGCACAAATTCTTGAGGTGTTTTGAGCTCACAATCACAATGCACCAGAATGACTCTCAGTACATAAGCATTCTAAACAAAATATGCATAAACAAGCAAATAATCAAAGGCATATACCACTTAAACAAAAATATCACTATTTATAAACAAACAATCATTTTTTGTTTACTCAAACAAAAACAAACATGCCCGCAATCAGAGATTTTTGATGAAATGAAAGGATACATAGAAACTTGCACCACACTAGACACACTCAGCTCATCGTGTAGTAGGATATTGTCTGATCCCAAGACCTCTATGAAAAAATCAACCTCAAAACCAATATGCTCATATGTATGGTAGCAAACTAAACATCCTTGATGGACTAGTCAATGATGCTGATGGGATTTCCAGGTGTGCTTCCAATACACCTACCCACCAAGTGCTTTGGGTGTGCTTCAACAACCCCATAACAGGCAAAAGAAAATGTTATGAGAATAAATATCTCTACTCAAACACCACTTCAAAAAATGGATGCCCTTTGCAAGAATAACTCAAGAATTCCAAATTGCACAATTATATATAGGTCACAAGGCTTAACACTCAATACACTTTCTTTCAACCCATCAAATATAGAGGCACATGGTCCAACCTACAAAGCACTCTCACATATAAAAGACCCAAATAACATGTACCTACTAGAAAGATTATGCCCTAATCACATAAACGTAGACAATGTTGTCTTACAAGAAATTACTCGCTTACAAAAGGATATACAATGGGTTTTATTACAACAAAGCTTCAACTAAAATTGACCAACCATCTATTCTTATTCAACATCTCAATGTAGTCTCCTTTCATAAACACCATATTCAACTTGCTCGTAACTCAAACTTACTAACTTGCATTGCACTTTACTTACAAGAAACAAAGTTGCAAAATAAAATAGATTTGACCTTAAATAACTTTCATATTTTAAATCAAATGGCCTTAAAGGAGTCTCACTTATACACCAAAAAATATCACATCTCATTCACCACACAACCATGTCAATCCAATGGAGCTCTCAAAAGGCTATTGTTAACATCTTGATATCCAAGATGCTTGCAATTTGACTTCAAGGTGTACAAGTTCAGCCAAGTCAGCCAACCTCAAGATTTTGACACGGAGTTTTGTTTTGGCAAGCTCTTAAGGCTTTCATGATTGTATGTTGACACCTCTCAAAGCACGCTCAGGGCATCATAGCTCTTTAGGCTTCACCTTTGCTAATGGCAAGGTACTTTGGAATCAAAATTGATCTCGAAAAGGTAGTTCAACATAGGAACTTGGTTTGGCAGGGCCAATAAAATTTTTGAGCTTTATTTTTTCTCATAGACCAGCACTAAAGACTGATACGGACACAGTTTTGCAAGTCATTTCTTCTTATGAGGTTCAATATGACACCATTGACCACTATTCAGCAGTTAGAAATATTCATAAAGCAGGGATTGAATTTTATGGGTCCTTTTAAGAAAGTCACACCCAAAAAGAAAAATTACATATATATAAAAACTTGCTATGTCAATAAATATGTAGAAGCTAAGGCATTCCCCAACAAGTCCACAACCTAGTTCATATATGAACATATCATATGTTGGTATGGCTATCCTCTAGAGTAGTATTAGATAAAGGAAATCATTTCATTAGTGACACTATTCAGATCTAGGCTTAGATATTCTCTATTAAGCATAAAAAAGCAACACCAAATTATCCTAGATGCAATGGACATGCTAAAATCAATAACAAGACCATAAAAACTTTCTTTAGTAAGATTTTCTAGAAGGAGCCCCGCAACTGGGATGAAAAGCTTCAGACTTTGCTATGGGCATACCAAAGAGCCTACAAGATAACTAATGAACATATGTATTTGAGAAAGTGTTCAGTATGCTACTCACTAGAGATCTGAATAAGAATTATCCGTGCAATGTAACTTCTGTCCTCTATAAAAGCGTGGTAGCTTAGATAACATTTATTCAAAGCACAGTATATTTGGCAATTTTTCTACTGGACCACCTATGTGCCAACTCATCCCATAGTTGTAGCATTGGCACCAAAGTTGAAAGGACAATTAGGGAAGATTAGGCAGACACTAGCATTGACATGACCAAAGGCCAACCAGAGCTGTGTACCCTAGTGACAAAGAAACATGATCTTGTGACCACTATGAACACTTCTATTTGTTAAGCTGAGTACATGTTAGCTTTCATAGCTATGGTTGATTGTGTTTAGCTCAGATGCATGATGGATGACTTGGGTGTTGGTGTTATAATTTTAGAAATAAGTTCACCTTTTCAAGCATAATTAGTGGATCGATGTTTAAACTATAATCTTTAGGCAGATCTTAATTCCATATATGTATTGTTCATATGAGCTTTATACTAGTGCTTAACATGGTACATGCAAAAAAGTACAAATAAAGTTCTTTGACATTCCATTTATACTGAGACACATTTGCTAGTCTCACTATCTTTATTATTCTCAAAATTTAGACATGTTTCAGGTTCTTTTTGCATGTAGAATTTTACCACTAGTCTAAAGCTCATATGAACAATGTATGTATGGAAATACACCCTTAGTAAGGGCTATGGATGAAAAATCCATCCACCACTTTGCCCTGGAAAATGTGAAATTATTAATGGCATTATAACAATTGGGTAGTAGTCGATCATCTCCATCTTCAGTAATAGTCATAGTGCACTGGAAGTTGTTGTGAGAACCCCAGTGGCTTTATACTACACGACAACCTTGTAGACCTTTTTGCAAAGGCTCTATCCTCATGGGAAGCTCAAAGTCTAACATGGATTGATCTCAATCCATAGATCTTGGCACTTCCATATTCATAAGTGCTAGATCATGTTCATAAGTGCTAGATCTTGGCACTTCCATATTCATAAGTGCTAGATCATGTTCATAAGTGCTAGATCTTGGCACTTCCATATTCATAAGTGCTAGATCATGTTCACCACATCAATCCCAAGGGAGGTTTGTTACATATTATTGCAATGATGTGTGTAAACACAATTAGGACAATAGGGGCACTTTTTTCTTTCTTTAGGATTTTGTTCTCTATCACCTTGTATGCACATCCATAACCCTAGGGCACACTATTTTTTTTTACATTGATACATGCTAAAACCTCCTATGTCGTTTTTCCACAACCCTAATTTTGAAACACATAAGGGAAACACTCAAGGAAAAGTTCAAGCCACATCACCCAACATGGCTGGATTATGTCGCATGCCCCTCTCCATGGAAAATTACCCCATTGATGAGATGATTTCCACTCTAAACACCACTCTAGAGCAATACAAGGGCATCCTAAATTTATCTTGCATGATGCTTGTAACAATTTTAAAAATGCTAGTCACCTACATAACCATCTTCCATTATAGAAAATCTATAGGCACAACATGGCTATCTTTCATAGAAAGAGTACAAAGGTTATGAAAGAATTTGCATGATTCACCACCCAACAATGTGCTATATGGGTTTATGTGCATATATGTTTTATCCAACCCACTACATGGCAACCTAGCAATGCTAGAAGATCTCTATAGTAAAACGTTTGAATTTGAATGGGAGGCCTTTTCACTCATCCATATAGATCCACTGGCAAGTTTTTCTAGCTTAGAATGCAAAGAATATCATTACATGGCCAAAACTCCTTGCATGCAAGAGCAACTCAAAGAGAAGTAAAATGAATGAAAAAGAGCACATGAATATCTTATGAAGTGGCTTTGTGTGCACAATTCTAAACCCATTCTAAAGCTTTGTGTGCACGTGCACAAGTTTATGTTCTAGCATGGAATACTTGGGATAATTTTGAGCCGGTTTTGAAATTTTGAGAGAGGTGGTAGCCACATTATTAATTTTTAAATATAGCTATGGAGTCCCATGAGCCCATGATTTCTCATTTTCTATATTGAATGGAATTTGTAAAAACATTTTGACTATAAGAGTCACCTCAGTACATACCTTTTTTGTAAATCTTAGTGCCTAATTGAAGCCCTAAGTATGAATACCAAGTTTTAAGGATTTTTATGAAAGACCATGGGACCTACAACCCCATAGCCTAAACTTGGTTCCTTGCATGTGGAGGGAACTAACATGTTAGTCTCCATCCAACCATGCCCTTTTATAGCCTTGATATAGCTCATATGCCCCCTAGCATACACAGTGAGTGGTAGGGCCCATGTCCTAATATTCTAAGGTTCACACCTTTTTGTAAGAGACTTACTGAAAACATTTTGAAAAATTGTGACAATGTCTGTACTTGTGAAGAGCTTTTTATCCAAGCTAGTTTTGTTATTATATGTTTTGAAACCATCATGGCTCAGCTCATAGGGAATCCACGTATATGACAGTATTGAGGTCAAGATAGTCTAGTAGGACTCCTTTATGTTTCGAATCAAATCCCATTTCCTCCCATAGAGAAAGGGAATCGGACACCAAGGAAAATTTTTTAGCTCCTACAAATGCAGTAAACCAAAGTTTGAAAGGTAGAAAATTGTAGAAACCAATACCTCAATGATAAATGTGTCTCATATGGAGACTACTAACCACTATAGTAATGGGGGAGTCCATTGTTACCATATACATGTGGTAGTGATGTGTGTGAACAAACTTAGGACCGTCGGGGCATTTTTTCCCTCACTAGGAGGTTTTCCCTCCCGTGCATTGTATATACGCCCATCACTCTAGGGCTATCTTATCTTCCATTGCACACTAAGTAATGCACTCTCTGTTGTGTGCCTTGAGCCTCCTTCGTCTTCTCCAAGATGTGTGTGTTTTCTTGCAACCCCAATTCCAACAGTTGGTATCAGAGCAGTTTGCATCCTCTTGGGCTTAGTTGCCAGCAGCTCTAGCACATGCCTGCTCACTTTCTCCATTTTTTGTGAGCTTTGGCAAGCGTTAGTAGGTCGACAAATAATTTGGGAAGCCTTGTAGAGCTCTCTCTGCTCAGATTTTTGATTCGACCTCATTTCGAGCCCCGTTTCCTCTACAAGCAGTACTGCATGTGCTATTTTTTCATTTTGTGCAAATTTTTTGTCAGTGCCATTTTTTGCATAACAGTCCCTTATAGTCTTCTATGGTTTTTTCTATATAGCATGCATTGTTCCCGCTTTGGTTCTCCTCTTTTTGGGCAGTTTTCACATCAAGTGGGGGGGGGGGGGGGGGGGGGGGCACCATTTATCATGACTGACAACAACACAGATGTGTTCAAGATGTTTGCTGTTAAGGATAAATTGGTGGATGGGGACAACTATCCTATGTGGGCTTATATGATGCAACATGTGCTAGTGTCAAAGGGCGTTTGGAACATTTTGCAGGGCATTGATGTACGTCTTGGTTCTAATGATGTAGGCGACGTTGATGATGTTGCAAGTTTTGGTGGCAGGATTGCTGCTTCCAAAGTTGTTTTGCCTACGGTTGAGCATGCTCGTTGGAATGTAAAAGATGTGCAAGCTCATGTATTGATTGCATTTTTAGTGAAGTGCACTATTACTCCTCACATTCATTCAAAGAAATCTGCAAAACAGGTTTGGGATATTCTACCTGGTCTTTATGTAAGTAGTAATGAGGCTAAAATGTATTGTTGCGTAAAGAGCTGGAGTCAAAGATTATGCATGAGGAAGATGACATGGAAAATTTCCTTGCTGGTGTCAAGGATATAAGAAACTAATTCTGCAAAAGAAGTCATTTCTAACAGTTCCCTTGTGCAGACTGTTCTTGATGCTTTGCCAGATTCGTACCAGACTTTTGCTAGTACTTGGAGACTTATGAACTAAGGAAATCCAAAAGTTGTCAAGTTTGATGCATTATGCACATTGTTGTTGTAAGAGTCACTTTCCAAAAAAAACAAGACTAGGCAAAGTGCAGTTGAATATGCCTTTATTGCTGCTCAAAGAAAAGGTGGTAACAACAACGTATCCACTTCTCATGGTCCGTTTGCGACCTGTAATTTACATGTTCCCAAAGCTTTTGCTGGCAAAAATTCGTTTGGGGGTTCTAGTGAAAAGGGAAAAAAGAAGATCATTACACAAAATTGTAGGTTGTTGCCTCAGGTTCAAAAAAGACATATATCCCAACCCCAAAGCATATTTCTAGAGCTATGCAAAGAACTTTAGATCCCTTATGATATGCTAATGGTGGAAAGATTATCATTGCAATTATTGCCTAAGATTTTTGATAACGTTGTTGTATATACCAATAGTAGAATTGCTTTATTTCAATTGAGCCAAAGCATTTTTCTAACAAACCCACTCGCTTGTAATGTACAGATATTTGTGTGTCACTAATATGACATATACTTATAGAGATGTAGGTCTCTATGAGTATGAACCATATTATGGCTTGTTCGAGTCATTACCAGACAAGGGGTTTGGACAAGCATTCCTTTTTTCAGATTGTGGAGTGACACACCTTGTCAAAGAATATCTACAACAATAGATGCAAAAAGAAAAGATGCTAGAAGATCAACCTAAAGACAACCCTAGACCTATGTCTCATCAACAAAAGCAATCCTTGAAAACACCATCTCCAAGAGAATTATCAAAGTCGTGCTACAAAGATCACCTCCTAGGAGACAAGTGTTGTCAAAAAGTACCATAGATATCTTGAAGTGCAATTCATGACGATACAAGCCAACAATGGAAAGCAATGTCAAGGTAAAGATGCTTCACTCCAAACTTTTGTGATAGAATCCAAGTGGACTCAATTGCAAAATTTGACGAAGAAAACACAAAAGAAAGTCAAGGAGTGTCAAGCAGATATACCTTTCCAAGTAGAATAAGTCAAGGAGTGTCAAGCAGATAAACCACTAGAAGAAGCCGATGCCAAATTTCAAGATCAAGGAGGTAAATCAAGGTCATATTGAAGTAGGAAAAGGACACACACAATTGAAAATGAAGCAATCAAACACCCTAATTGATCTATAGGTGATAAATACACAACACAAGTCAGGATACTGATACCTCCTTAGCCAGCATAGAAAAGGGAAAGCAAGGAAGCCTTGCCAACAAATACAAAAGATATGTCAAAACCATATACAAGTCAAGGCCATATCCCTAGATGCTCAACTAGCAAAGCAGACACTAAATCCACATTTCCCAATCACCATTAGAAATAATTAACTAGAAATCTAGAATTTGGAGCCGACACTACAAGAGGTTATGTGCACTTGTGACGTCTATAGCGACGAAAATACAATGGGTTTTTTAATCCCTCGATGTTGCTAAAAGCGTCACAACAAGAATGCCACTATAAGCGTCACTGTATGCATCTCTATATAGCAACACTTATAGTGATACATACAATTTCTAATTTAGCGACGTTCATAGAGATGCTACAGAACCTTATATAGAGACACCTATAGCGATGCCCGAGAATGGCAAGGCAATGAATGCCCTACCACCCATCAACCGTATTGAACATTGTTTAATAAAGATGCAAAACTGAAAAAAATATTTGGACGAAAGTGAATTTACAAAAGTGATACAATGACAAAATTATACACATCATAGCAAAATCACTTGATTGTTAAGCTTTGACCAAAATGTAATAGTTACAATACAATTTTCATTATTGAAAAAATACATCGTTGACCAATAGTTATAAAAATGATGTACACACATGATCTCATTATACATGCTATGACAAAAGAAAACTTGTGCTATCTGGCTCTGGCTAGATTGACGTCGTCTAATCAGATGTCTAATCACATCCAAGAGGCATATCTTTCGGATTTTGCAAAAAAAAACAATGAGACTTTTTGTAAGTATAAACATATAATTACAAACAAAACAATATATTTTTTAGCTTATCATTAATACAACAAATGTAAGAGAGTAAAGTTAAATACTAACCATGCCAGAGCGAGAATTGAGAATGTTCATAAGGGAATTTAAGCCCTTTCTGCCCGCATATCGTGCTCGTACAGTGTGGGGTCACGTCGTGTCATCGACCACTATTAAAAGCATACAAAGAATTCGTTATGTTAGAATTTAAAAGTACAATTATTCATAACTACCAACCTTAAAGGGCAATGCAAAAACACTTACAAAGTCGGCCTCAAATGATGCCCACCCACCGCTCCCCAAGAGGTGCGAGCTCCCTACCTCTACTCGCGCTTTGGCTGCCTCCTTTTTTTGCTTCCATTTGTCAGGATTCTCGTGCACTCCTTGCTTTGCATTGTTCCAATCTTCTTTGGCCAACCAATCTGGCATGTTCCATCCATGCTTTATTGCCTTTTGCACTTCAGAACACTTGTGCTTGCATTATTCGCGCATCCGCACCTTCATCAGGTCTTCATTGAAGCGCTCATCCCGACTTGACAAGGAAAACTTGTCATACAACATGCTGATGACTCTGTCTTTTAATTCATTTGGCACTTCACTCCAGGTGTTATGTAGTGTCAAAACACTTGAGAGCAAAGGCCACACATGTGCAAGGTCACCTTCTTGCAGTCTTCATCCAAGATGATGCTGCTGTTGATGTCGATCGAGTATGGCAAGCCCTCTCGCCTATGACGCATGAATCTAGGTGTCTCGACAACGGTCTTGAGTGGCATCTCGATGGGGGTACGGACAACAGGTGTCTCCACTAGATTTTGGACCCCGAAGCGAGGAGTGTCGAGTGGGGTAACTTTTGGAGGAGTAGCGAGTGGTGTGTCGCCAGGAACAGCCAATAGTCATACAAAACCTGGACTAGAGGGCGATGCCGCGGCTGGTGTGGGGCAGGCAAAGATGGGGAAGGTAAGGAGCCTAGCCTACTATGAGGCGGTGTCGAAGCATCAACGGTGGCATCTCCACAGCAACCGCCATCGCCCACCACTAGAGCATCGATGCCTAGAAGAGTGTGTAGATTGTCTAGTCGACATCGAACTCTCGGAGCACACTGATTGCTCCAAAGCAGAGGGAGACACTGAAGAGTGGAACGACATGACGGTTCTCTAGAGCGATGACGCTCCTCATACCACCTCCTCTGCTCGGGGTCCAAGGAAGAAGGAAATAAATCATCATCCATACTTGCATTAAATACACTGACATTAGATCTTAATGACGAATGGAGAAGAAAATCTGAACAAGTTATAATTTGATTAATCACAATTTAAATTTCACAAGTATAGCATATAGACAAGAATGGACAAAACTCCAAATGAATACAATATATATTATAAAAAGGAGTAAAATTGCTCAGATGCAATGTTTATGGCTTTAAGTGGTTTCTCTCTCATCCTCGCATTACTCATCATAACTCCCTATGTCTATATAGAGCTCTCGGGCAGATGTCCTCCGTTTCATTTTGTAGGTCCCACAACAGATTACCCACATTCTTGAATATGTGCATTGGAGTGAGCAAGTGATTGATCATGAGTCTGGGTCAATATGGTAGCTTATACCATAGAGAGAGTCTGTTCATTCCTAGGGACAACACATCTCTTTTTTCTCTAATCATGCTCGAGCAGACATCCTCGGTGGCTCTCTTCCCTAAAAATCATCGCGTAACTCGTGATTCTCTGGAAGATGCACTTGATGACCTTCGTAGATTTTCTTCTTCGGTGAGGGTGCCCAACGTGCATTGAGTCTAGGTCCACATGTGACACATGCTCTGTATCCGCTTGTTTGAAGCCTTGCATGTATACACATGATAATAGATAAGCTTGAGAAAAACAAAGGTTTATAGTGTTTGAGTTTGAGTATATATCACATGAGCATTCTCTTAGTCCGAGATACTCATGCACGGTCCACATTAGAATGCCTATGATCAAAGCATTGCGTTGACATGTGTGTCGGCTCATATACACCACTTCTATACCAATCCACAATTGTTCTAGCTCTTCCAATAGTGGACAAAGATACACATCCATATTCTTCACTTTATACCGCCGTGGCAAAATCAAGCTTAGAAACAAGTGCCCCTTCTTGGTAGTCAACCACGGGGGAATGTTGTAGTTGACGATGACAACTGGCCATACACTATAAAATGTTGACCTCTAACCAAATGGATTTACGCCATTCGTATCCAGGTTGAGGTGAAAATTTTGATCTTCCTTGGAAAAATCTGGCCATGTGTCATCTATATGCTTCTAGGCTGTGCAATCTATAGGAATCCGCAACACACCATCCGAAGATCTATTCTCCTCATGCCATGATGCTAGGGTGGCCATGGACTTACATTCGAAGAAATATTTGATGCAAGGTAGCAGAAGAAAGTGTCACAAAACCTTTTGCAAAATTTTTTGTCCGTGAAGATCTACTCGATATCGCTCGAAATCACATTTTGGACACTTCTCCATGCCTATGTATTCCCCTCCGAAAAGAATGCAATCGTTAGGACAAGCTTAAATAGAATTGTAATCCATCCCTAAGTTTTGCAAGATCTTTCTTACTTTCTCTTTAGAATCTGGCATCACATTATTAGTTGACAGTATGTGCTCTTTGAGCAATCTACACAGCAAAAAAAATGCGGTACTCTTGTGTAAGTATCTATTGAATCACTATACATTTATAGTTTTTTATTGAAGTAAATAGATTGTAATAGATCACTTGAAGAGTGCTGTGATGCTAGTGTCACTCCATCCAAACTTTTCCTGCATGTTGAGAAGAACAAGGGGCACCTTTAATCTAGACACACGTGCTCCGCCATATAGTGGCGTATCGGCTCCACTTTTCATGCCATCATAGATAAGCCTTTCTAAATCCATGATCGTCTCGATCATTTCATCAATCTCGAGCTCAAACATAGCCTCATTGGGAATGTGGTCTGCATCACACATGATCACCCTCTGAGCTGGCAGAGGCTACATCTTGTGGCCTCACGTATGCTTCTTGACCAAAGCGCCTGCAAACACGTTTTTCAGGTTGCAAGATTGCTGCCAGCTAGCCAGCGTTAGAGTTCGACGAGTTGTAATTGGCAACAACTTGATCTATAATAGATGGATCAAACTCGCCAAATTTGCAAACTTGCTGACAACATGTTTGCATTGATTACAAGGACATAAGATCCTTGCTAAGAGATAAGAGTTTTAGTTGGACGGCCCCACATCATTTTCACTACTCATAATGAATGTAAAAAAATTATTGCCTGAACATAAATTTAATCTTCTATTGACATCTTCTATCTCTTACCTTCTCTCTTAATCTCCCTCACAATCAAGAAAGCATAAATCACACTGTAAACTACCTCAAATTCTCTAGGCATGTCCGATCCTCGCACACCTCAATGTAGAGGTGCAGGGAGATCAGAACCATTGGATTATAATCTCGTCTTTATTGGGCAATGCCTATATTTGTGGGTACATGAAATCTACACACCACCCACGTTAACATGACAATGCATGTAGTGGACAAAACCCCTTTGCCTCTTATTCACTTGTAGCAATTCACAGCAGCTTAACATCTCTTCACAACAACTCCTTGTTCAAGGGATTATTGTGCACATTACATGTCTGCCTCCATTCTGAGTATCATGCCGTAAGCTTTCCAACTTAATGCCGCAACCGTGGAGAGGAAGAGAGAGATTACCATAAACCTAAATCTAAATTTAAACCATAATCCTAAAGCTAAACTTTAATATAAAAACCAAATCCAAAATTTAATCTTAAATCTAACCTAATCTCTCTCTCTCTCTCTCTCTCTCTCAAATATGCATGCACATAGACATAACAAAAATGCAGATTTTTTTTTCAAATGAAAACTACTCTTGCTACGTCTTTTGCTTCAACTGCTCTTATTTCTACTCAGTATTGCAAGTGCTCCCTCTCTCTCTCTCTCTCTCTCTCTCTCTCTCTCTCACACACACACACACACACACACACACACACACACACACACACACACACACACACACACACACACACACACACACACACACACACACACACACACACACACACACACACACACACATGCTAATACACGAGTCGTTTCTCAAGTGTCACCACTTTATTTAGTTTGAAAGAAACTTGGTTTTTTCCAAAAAAAACCCCCCTCCTTGCTCTTCACTTTTACATGTCTAGTAGACCATCCATGACATGATCACACAAACAACTGTCATAGTAGAAACAGGTGTTTGGATGTTCTGACAAAGGTAGGATTCGAGTAGATAAAAGTACACCACACTCCAAGGTTCGTGGTGTGATATTGAAATACCCTATGAGTGGCTGGCCATAACTGCGATACAAAAAAATCTTTCGAAATGGAAGAAACTGCGCTAGCAGATATAATCGTTCTGAAAAACCTCGCTTCATTGAATATTCTACATAATAGTATCGTGGCCCTATACCCATTGCTTCAGTTACCATCGCCAGACGAATGTTCTTCCTAAAATGTTCTCTACCCCAAAGTGTCACCCTGGTCACTCGGTTCTGATATGTCCACCACTTCGTCTGAGTCACAGATGTTCCTAACTGCGGAAATAAAAGCCGTTCATAACGGAGGAGTGTGGCTCGCTTAGTAGACTCACTTGACTGCTGAAGATGTGCAATAGATATTGCTAAAACCTGCTCCCCAGTATGAGCCATAAACAAATAAATATGTAGAATACACCCGATGACAATGTTAGATGTTTACTTTTAACTCGCAATCAGCTACTCTCAACAGCTACTATACATTGGTTTGTTAAAGAGATGCTCGTCTTATATAGACTGATTGATGACTGAACCCAATGGTTGTAACAAGAAAAAAAGCACTTTACTTTGTAGGCCTCGTCTAGTTTTGCTTGAGCGTCTTTCTCTAAATCTGTCCTAATGGATGGAGCTTTTACCTTAGACTCTGAAGGGATAAGATGTTATGGATTACTGGCGGTTTGTATCCAACCAAGATTGAGAGCACTAGATCGTATAAAGACCGTATATCGGTTTTTTAAAAATATGGGCTTACATACACTTGCTATCTATTGCCACTTGCATGTTAACACATAAATTGGTTTGATAGTTTGTTGTAGTGTGTTATTCTGAATGTGGGACCGCCTTATACATCAAGGGAAAACATACCTTGTATAACTCTCACTGTATGAGGTTTTCGTATTCTCTGCAGTACCCTATTGTGTGTATCGCGCACTGGCGTTCTGCCGCTTGTAAGGAATTCCCTTGCTTTGCTGAGCTGAGACGTTTCGTGAGCTCTCTTCTGGCTTCTCATTCCCAGATCTTCTGGCCGGCCTCGATGGGGAAGCGTGCAATTTTCATGCCCGTATGTAGCGTGACATAAGCTCGCCTATAAATGGATCATCAGGTGAGTGCCTATGCTCACTTAGCACTATGATTTGTGACCTCTGTGTTGCTTTCAATTCTGCGTTGCTGTGTGACTTCATCATGCCGAAAAAAGTGATAAAGCTATCATGGAGGCTTCTGCTTCAAACTTACAGGTTATATTTCTGTTGGTTTCTAAATTTTAAAAAAAGAGGAGATATTGTAGATCGGATTTTGCATGTTTTCTTAATGGGAAGTCATGCTTCAAATTTATGATTGATATATTGTGAACATTGGTAAAATGTAACTGCTCTTGGATCTGGTGCTTGAGGAATTGTTTGGACTGGGTACTGGATGAATTTTGAAAATTATGGCTGGGGCATTTGGCTACCGGATGATTATGACTCTAGAAGTTTACTATAGGGCAGCCGAATGGGTTGTAATGTGATGAGGATGTTGATGGTATGCATATCATTAAATGGTTGGTGATTTGAAAGCATTTAAAACTGAGAAATTTTAAAAGCTTGAAAATATCTGCTGACATGGCTTTTTTACCGGGGTTGTTGCTTACTAAGGTATAATTTGCAGGTTATGTTTCTGTTGGTTTCTAATTTTTTAACAAAGGGGGGGATACTGTTAATCAGATGCTGCCTGTTTGCTTAACAAGAATTAATGCTTCAAAATTATGATTGAGATATCAGTTAACATTGGTAAATTTTAACTGCTCTTTCAACTTGATCTGGTGTTTGAGGAATTGTTCGGACTGGTTACTGGATGGAATTTTGGAAACTGTTGCTGGGGCATAATTTTACCGGATGACTGTGACTCGAGCAGTTTACTGTATGGCAGCCTAGTGGGATGTAATGAGATGAATATATTGAAGTTATGCATATCATTAAATGGTTGTTGATTTGAAGCATTATAAAATGTCTGTTGACATTGCTTTTTGCCGGGGGTGTTGCTTACTAGTTGTAATTTGGAGGCCAAAATGAAACTTTTTAGGAATTGTTGTAACTCACCAAAGGTAAGAAACCCTAAAAATGGTTAGCTCAAGGGTGACTTACTCCTTCTCGCTTGGTTCTGTACTTGGAATTATGAGTATTTACCAGCATGGATATGGATTTTTTACTCTCTCTAGCTTACTATACAGACTGAAGGTAAGTAGTCTTGTTTTAATTTTTTAATAATAAACCCGGTTTTGGAACCGATTTATCTGATATAGGGAAATATGGTATTTGTTTACCTCTCGACTGTTGGAAGATATGAGCCTCGTAGACTAAAGTTGAAGATTCCCGTTTTATAAACATGTTGAAAGAACAAATTCCTGGTTCTATAAATCGTGGTATTTTTGGGATTTGATAAATATGACTTTGTTGGATTGGAAATGACAGCTCTCTTGTTGATATATCTGTATGGCTGTATTATGGTTTGGAAGGCATTCTGTCTATTAAGGAAAGGGTAGTTCTGACTGGATGAGGATGCCGATTTCTTGAAGAAGGTAAGTATGAATCAGTTACTGCAGGGATTTGAATCGGGCTGATGGTTTTATAAAAAAATATATAAAATATGTATTGCTCAAAAATGGGAGCAGAGATTGTCGGATTCCATGATAAAGTTGTAAAACTAAAGGTTCGGTTTACAGCCCAATATCTCGTATTTATGTGAACTTTACTTGGCCTACTGGTATGCAATATCTACTACTGGAAGTTTATAGATGTTCTTGGCTTGATACATTTACTTCGATTATATTTCGGAAATTGTCTGGACTTGCTCTATTGACTCAGCTATCTAAAAAACTTTTGTATGATGTCTGGTTTTATTACGAACTTTGACAAAAGTTTGTCAGTCATTGCATAATGACAGCGGTAGTTTTTTATAATATTTTGGATTATAGCTTGAAAGGGCTTAGATATGAAAAGTAGTTAAATATCTCTGGTTTATAAAAAATATATATATACTTGAATTTTTTTTTTGGATTAAGATTGTGTTCGAAAGTCAAATTTTTTTTTCTCATTTCGAATTAGGTGCTGTCCATAACTGAAATCTTGCCTTTAATGGCAGTTAGTTTGTAGTTCTCTCTAGTCGGATTAAGAAGGTAGTTCGTGTCTGGCTTGGATAATCTGCCCAAAAAAACCTACTAAGGTTTTGAATTTTTTAAAAAAGTTTTTAGATCCTAAAATTAAATAGCTACACTATGATGAATTCACTTTCCGTATTGGATTGGCAATAATCCATGGATCTTTTTTATTTTAAACAAGATACTAGATAAGAACTGTGTTTTTTTAAAAGCGACATGGATAACAACTGGGATGCCCAGCATCACCTTCGTACAGTCACGTGCTAACGAATTGTTTTCTTGTGGTTATGGGTGCAGGTGAGAGCTACCTTCTTTTAAAGCATTCAGTTCTAAGTTATTGATGACTATGGATGTTCGCTTAACTTGAAGCTACATTACTCCGAAGCTGGGGATGGCTTCACCCCATGATTTACATTGATATCTTTACTACCTTGTACAAAATTTATTTTCAACTGCAAATAGATTATTGTACAATTCCATTGTACTGTCCTAGAATTAGTGGTTTGTGAACTGTAGTGTTCGTTTGCGTATATATAGGTTTATATATATATTTAGAACTGCTACACTCTCTCTCTCTCTCTCTCTCTCTTGCACACAAGCCAACTTGATACGTTTTGAAAGTCATGAGTTATTGACTTTCCTCTTCCATCACTCAAGCTCAACAGAAGGAGAACACTTTCAATAGCTAGTGTTGCTATCTAGCCTTTGAACGTTCCAAATCTAACTAGCTTCAAACACCTTTAAGCTCTACAAAAAAGAGGGAGACGGTTGGACCTCTTCTTCAGCTCTAAACCTTAAATCTTGAGTTAAATCCTAAACTCTAACTTAAATATAAAAACTAAAACGTATGTCGACTCTCTCTCTCTCTGTCTCTCTCTCTTTCCTCTCTCTTTATCTTTATATGTCAGAGTACGTCTATTTACAAAGATAGACATTGACAAAGATCTTCATCGAGAAATGCACTATTTTCTTTGACAACACAGACAATATATTAGATCCACAAGGGTTTTATCAAGTTGGTATCATAAATCATTTTGAAATTTTAAAGATGTTTAACATAGCATTTCATTTCATATTCTCTCTCTCTCTTTCTCTATTTTTTAATCTCTCTAGCTCTCTCTCTTTGTTTTCTCCCCTTATCTACCTCTCTCTCTCTCTCTCTCTCTCTCTCTCTCTCTCTCTCTCTCTCTCTCTCTTCCTCTCTCAATGTGTGTGTGTATGCGTTCTTCGTTTATGCATGTCTGTATAGACTCTTTGCTTTCTCTCTCTCTCTCTCTCTCTCTCTCTCTCTCTCTCTCTCACTCTCAATGTGTGTGTGTATGTGTTCTTTGTTTATGCATGTGCGTACATTCTCTCTCTCTCTCTCTCTCTCTCTCTCTCTCTCACACACACACACACACACACACACACACACACACACACACACACACACACACACACACACACACACACACACACACACACACACACACACACACACACACACACACACACACACACACACACACACACACACACACACAATGTGCTACTTCAAAGATTCCTAACTTATTTGTTGCTCTCCCTTTGAAAAAACTTCAAAGTATTGAGTTTTCACTATGGGACTTGGTCCTTCAGGATTACTAAAGGCTTGGTGAGGTGGTGTTATTTTTGCCTTGGCTAAATGGCATGCGGACACGGATATTGTACCACCTAACTTAAGTGTATTCCTGAGCTTACTTGGCTCCTGGGACTCTATTAAAACCCACCGCCTATGGGCACTACCATGGGACGTTGCCCTTCTCATTACATGAGTGACTAACATTGTGGTATTACCTCGGGTGAAACCCGGTCATGAAAGCACCTGGTTGCCTCTTCATTGCACCTTGTAGCAGGCGGCCTCACCATCTCTGCTGGAGATCTCCCTACTCATGGATAACTGCGTGCTTTGCAGTTATGGCGACCTCCCTCCCTCATCTATTTAAAAGGTGAGGGCGCATCTCTGCCCCTCACTTAGCTTTGGTTGTACTCTATTTGTTTGCATAAAGAAAGTAACTACGTATCTGATCTCCACTACATCGAAGCATGGAGCTCTCAACTCAAGTGACACAGGTCAACAACTATTATTTTATGGTTTTTTCTCACCTGTTTTATGGCTATATGTGTATGCTGCGAAAGCATGTCACTCTGAGAGGATTTTTTACACAAATGTAGTAGGAAGCTATGGGTTGTGTCTTCTTGCAAGGTTTTAATCCCAAACATGGGGGTTCTTTGAGTCACATGATTGCTGATGGTTCACAACCTGTTGTCGATGTTAAAAACTTGGTTTTTTAAATAAAAATATACTTACTAGGTCGTTGGTTTGAGCACTAGGTTGGCTATGGCCGTTTTTTTCCGTGGTAATCGGTACAAACAGGGATTTTTTGCATGCTAATTTTGGTTGTAGGATGGCAGGTTATCTGGTGCCTCTTTAGATGAGCCTAGTTTAGGACTAGATCCTAAATAGGTAGCCGCTTCTAAAGACATATTTGTAGATTGCTTAGCAGGAACCATTAAAGCCTCCCAAGAGAGAAACTCAAAGCTAGTATTGGAGTCGTTTTATTCCATTGCACCTACATGCCCACAAGAAGAACTAGTTCTAGGAAACCAATACATCAAATAGTATAGCCATTGGCTACAACAAACCTTATAATGGTTACCAATTTTTGGTATTGACCTAACAGTCTAGTGAAAGGAACCCTAATTCATCAAATCCTCATAGCTTCAACATGAGAGATCAATCACAACTTGGAAAAAAATCTATGATAGTGTGAATCTGATTTAGTTGAAGTCTAGAACCTTCCGACATTCCCCCTTCCGTACCTAGTGCCGGTTCTTGACACTGGTGAAATTTTCTAGGAAGCTCTTTAATTGTTGTCATTATTGAGAGGAGATTTTTATCGGTTCATTTGGTAGCAAGTGACTTTGTCAATCTTGAAGCTCGTGATGCATTGTTCCATTTGTAGTAGTTGTTGTTGCTGCAAAAAGCATTGAAGCTTAGAAGCATAAATTCTCTTAGAAAAAGGTTTGTTGTTGAAAGCAATGTCCATTTTAGCTTTACATGAGAAAAATAAATGGCATAAAAGGAAAATATTTCAAGGTCTAAATACCTGGATGACCAAAGGGAAAAACCCAATGAGAAAAAAGAGCATTTGGTATACTTGCATGTGATTATATTCACTTAAATGCGATGTAATATTAAGTAGTGATTAAATGTGGAGTAAGGTACATTTGTATTATGAATGTGCTACTACAATAAGATGTGATCATAATGGTTATGTTAGTAGCAGTTGTTGAAGTCAAGTCATGTCTTTGTTTGCATTTTTTGAGGGTGGGTCAAACTTATTGTTTGGACTTGCAAGGTGAGTGCATGGATGGGATAAAAATAAGTGTTTAATGCATATGTGCAATTATAGGACATCCTATTATGAACCTATTATGCATACTCAAACATGAAGAATAATATACTCTGCAAGAGAGGATTATGAGGGATTCTTCTATGAGTATGTATGCATAAAACATATGTCCTTCACAAGCTTCTATTACTTTCTAGAATAGTTTTTGTGGATGAGATTTGTCCACTCTCCTCACAATGCACAAGTGTGTGAGTGTTTTTCTTTTGGAATCTCTTACATTATTTTCAACGACTTATAAAATAAATAAACTTTAATTCTTATGCTCTCCTATAAAAAAAAAGCTAAAGGGAATAATAAGAAAATGTTCATTGTGCACTCTACCATCTGTTTTATATGGACACAAAAAGTCTTTTGACTTTCCACTTTCATGGATCTTTTCATTTCCTAATCTCACCCTTCACTTATGCACTTAAGATGTTTTGAAAGGTTTTTTATTTTTTTGAGATTGGTGAGGCCTAATAGCATGCATGTCATAAGTATGCTTAACGCTTCCAGCTTGAGTTATAGCCTAAAAAGCTAAACTCATAGACCAAGAAAACTATTATTTGAAGCTTTGGGCCTGATGCTTTGCTAGTTTATTGGTTGAGTTGTTCGACTCTGACTATGCCAATAAAGAGAATTTTTTGTCCCTAGCAACTTGACTTAAATTCTCAACCTTTCCACAAAAATGAGATCTTGAAATCTTCAACTCAAGTCCTCAAATAGAGCATTAGTAAAGGACCATCTTGGAAAAATAGGTTCTATTTGCAATACCTTGTTGATGTTTGCCATGTATGTTGTAGTTGTTTGGTCCTTGGATGAAATTGACTCCTTTTTTTTCTTGAAATTCCTGTGGTTCCAAAATCTTCATCGTTGTTTCTTTTTTTGGCCATTCTTGATGGATTTGTGGACTTCTAGCACCTTGGGTTTGTGAGCCATCATCGTTTGGAATGGAAGTTTGTTGTTGTGGAGCCCAAGAGGATTTTGGAATCCACTTTTGCATTGGCTTTGTCCATTTTATTGATGTAGATGTCTCTAAAGTAGTAGTGTTTTGTCTTGGTCTTTGTTTTGGTTGTCGCACTAACTTCTAATAAGTTGTCGAGACATGGCCTTGTTTCTTGCCGGCTGCCATCAAATCATACATATCTTTGACTACTCTACATAGGCTACCAATTGTGGGTTTGGAAACCATAGCTATGTGTGTCCTTCATTGTTTCCTTGTGCTTGAAAGCTAGAGCAAGAATCTATCCATCCCTTATGTATCCCATGTTGTGGTGATGTTGGTGAGTTGTCAAGTTAGAGTAGAGCATAGGTTTAAAGAGAGCCCATTATTACAAACACTCTCTTGGCCTGGCTTCTTCGTTGATCTCCTAGGGAAGGATACTTTGGTTGGTAAATTCATTGTCACAATTTAAAATTCCCTTCAACTATTGTAGAAGATGTTTGTGGAACTGAATTTTTCCTCGGATGCTACTTTGCTTCTAAAGGATTTTGATAGGCTCTAACTTCTTAGACTAGTATAAAGACAATGATCCACTTCACTTTTGCTAAAACCTTGAGACTTCATGAATGCATCAAACTTATGATACCATTCTCTTCTGGATTGATTTAGCCTTTAAAGAGTCTTCTTAACTTGCATACCAAGTGCTCTTTGCTTTTTACAACAAATTTTTTTGCTTATTGCATGTAAATGTCTTCATGAAGATCGCCAAGTAAGAAATTTGTCTTAACACCCATTTGAACAAGCTCCATATCCTCTCTCATAGCCAAAGCAACTGCTCTTTGAAGAGAGTTCATCTTGAAAACTAGGGAGAAAGTTTCATCAAAGTACACACCCTTCTCCTACTTGAAACCTTTGGCAACCAAGCGAGCCTTGTACCTAAGCCAACCATCATTTAGTTGATGTTCAACTTGTTAACCCATTTACATGGAAAAGAATATTTCCCTTTGGGTGAAACCATGACTGGGTGGACACCAAAGCTGTGTCCGGGACATCACTATTTGGCAAATTAATAGATGTAATATGTTTGACAAAGATAGAAGAACCCAAGGCGTGTGATATATCATTGGATAGCTCTTGAAGAGGAGAATCTAAAAAGCTGTTTGGCGCCAAATTTAGAATTAATTTGCAAAAATTTTACCGCGCACCACGTCTAATAGTGCAGCTATTCAAAACTAGTAATCAACCCATAAAAGTGTACCACCCAGTCATGCTTTCACCCCTTTAGGTAAAGATACTAAATCCCTCCTAAATCCCATGTTGTATTTGGTAAAGTTTAGTAATCTCAAGTGAACTGCACAATGTGATTCCATTATTTAGTTTGGCTTTTACGTATTTATTTTACTTATTTGTTAAAGTCTTGGGCAGGGCAATTTCCTAGGCTTGCTATATAAGAAACCCCTTGCCTCCATTGTATATATATTCATTTATTCATTGCCAATGTTGATTGGTCCAGGACTCTCTCTCTCTCTCTCTCTCTCTCACTCTTGGTCTCTACGCTTCCGCATCGTCGACTTTGACATGGTATCAGACTCTCTCTCTCTCTCTCTCTCTCTCTCTCTCTCTCTCTCTCTCTCTCTCTCTCTCTCTCTCTCTCTCTCTCTCTCTCTCTCTCTCCTTGGTCTCTACACTTCTGCATCGGCGACTTTGACATGGTATGAGAGCTTTGTGCTCCTTGAAGACTTGGCATGGTGGAGCTACAGCAAAGAGGAGAAGAAAAAATGGTATTGTGAATGCGCCGAGGCAGTATGGGAAATTCATAATTATGTTGGGACTTCATGGTGCATCATGGTCTAGTCCCGATTTCATTAGTTGCTCGGATACTGTCAATTAGTCAGTTTTATTTTAAAAATTGAATGGAAAGTGGAAGAGTGGACCACCAAAAGCCAAGCCATGCTTTTAGCAAAGTTCCAAAAAGAAAGAAGCTAATCTAGGCTGAGAAGGGGGTGCTAGCAGCTAGCTTGGGGCTCACTCGAGCCTACTTTAGTGCCTATAAAATCACCTACAAGTCTCAATTTTCAGTTCTGTCAGTTGCGTCTACTATCGCAAGGCAATACATACCTATTATACAGAGTGGTGTAAGCTCTTCATCACCATCTCCACCATAAGCTCTTCTCTCTCATTCACGGGAAGAAGAAGAAGAAAACTACTCTCTCTTTACCTTCTCTCTTGTTTTATGACATACACGCTCTGTAAGGCTCTTGTGGTGGTGAAAACCTCTACGTAGCTCTCATCACCACTCTCTTGTGGCAAATCAATAACCCTTTCGACAGCTCCTCATCAATTCTAAAGCATGATGAGAAGCTCTAAACTCCATAGCCATCATCTCTCTCTCTCTCTCTCTCTCTCTCTCTCTCTCTCTCTCTCTCTCTCTCTCTCTCTCTCTCTCTCTCTCTCTCCCTCTCCCTGTGTGTGTGTGTGTGTGTGGTTTTTCTGAGTAGATACCCTCTCGATGGTGCTTTTTTCATACACGAGTGCATGCATGGACTTTTTGAGTACGTACAAAGTTGCTTCATGCTTATTTCATCATGTTTAACACGTTGATTCATACACACGATGTGTTTATGGTCACGTGTGTACATAAAAAGGACTTTTTGTTTCATGTCACTAAGCAGTAGGAACACTGTTTTGGTCATAACTCACAAACCGTTATGAATTAGCCCAAACCCTCTAAACCAGAGCTAAAACACATCATTTAAAAAATTTTATCTCTTGGGTGTCATGTGAAAATCATGCATGAGCTAAGCGTTATGAAAAAAAAAGCTTGTTATCCGCACAGTCAATTTTTTGGACCCCAAGCTCCTTGCAGGACCACTATATAGATAAACTGGATGAGAAAATCCACTTAACCAATTGAAAAAATTGATTAAACTTGATGATGAATGTATTTAGGTCTCTGCTATCACTTAGGAAATGCGAGTCATTATTTCATAACCGGGTTTACCTAGGCATGTAGGGGTGCTACCAACGGGGAGTACCATATGACATCGTAAGTTGATCAATCTGTTTATATATGATTTATGATTTATTTTGGTGAGCTGATTTTAAATATTATATGTCTATAAACTTATGTGAGGATATATGATTAGTCAACCCGAACTGTACGGGCATATATGAATAAAGTGGCTTTCTTTTGTATTACCGTTTGTTGCATGTTTATCATATGGGTAATGTGATGAGGTGTTAGTCTATATTATGGATCTGAGCTTGATGCATTGGTTTAAGGCAAAACTATTTCCTTTGCATGATTTTACATACCCAAAAATGATAAAAGTTGTTTTTTACATATATATGAAGTTATGGTTTATGATCGACCTAAGTACTGTCAGAATGTTTTGCATCATGTTTATCTGAATGAAATGATATAAAATGATGCATGGAACCTCATGGATAGATGTGGATGCCTCATGTGTATGTGTATGATTGCTTTCCACCTCTCTAGGTCAAAACTAGCTCTATGTGCTAGAGGGGTGAAGTACAAATATGCTGCATCAATTATGCATGATTGGATGTTGTCAAAATTTGATTTTGATATCATGTTTAGTTTCTTGTTGGCCTTATTTTATTCATAAAAGGTTCATGCCTTAAGGGCCCTGTGTGTGGGCTCGGTTGGATTGCAGTGGATACGTCAAACTCCAAGTATGGGAGTTGATTCAGTGTGAATATGGTTTATGGTCAATGGTTGAGATCCCTTGTGAAATCCGGTGTGGCTCTTGGATTTTTTTTTTGGATATGGTTATGCTACCAAAATTTTTGCAACCATGTTGTGTTCTAAAGTGGTTATGCAGAATCGGTTGTACATCACCCTAAGTTGGGTGGAGTGCTCACCCATGTGATGTGATTGGATTATGGTTTATGGTTATGGAGTGGATCATGAAGTGATTTGGATGTTTTGTGGTAGACGTGCAAGGGTAGAGACCTTGTACATTGTGACTACTTTGTAAAGATTGTTTGTGCTTTCATATGGAAGATGCTATTGTGATTGGACTCATGTGTTGTGTTCGTCATGGCAACCTTGCTATAAGACTAAAATTACCTACATCACTTAGCCTTAGATAAAAGGATCATCGACCTCTGGCTTTGCTTGATCGGGGGTGTTGCCTAGGTTTGTTTTTTGTTAAGCTCATCTACAAGGTTGGTGCGTCGGAGGTTGAATGACCTACATGGCGAACAAGATTTCTTTGAATGCTTGTTTTTTTGTAGTAACAAATGGCTCTAAAGTGACATTTGAATGCTTTAGCAAGGAAAATGAGGTTTTGGCCATAATATTCAATAATATGGGAAAACGGTTATCAAGAGATGCAAGGGAACTCTTTTAATTAAAAATCAGGACCAAAGTCTTTGCAATGCCAAGCAACACAATTTGTTGGAAGAGTGTTGACCGTAGTTACCTTACTTGTTTCATTGATGATAATCCAAGAGATGGATTTGCCAAGCTCACGCTACTTCAACTCAGAATATGGTTAGGTCTAAAAGATATATTCTACTACTTGAAAATGCATTCCCAAATGGATTGCTAAAGTTGCTAATAAGTTTGAAGCTCTTGCAGGTGTCATAGGGAAAGAACATCTAGAAGATAACTATAGACCATGTTGTCGTGTGGGAGGTCTAAGAGAATACCCAGTTATGAGAGTTAAAAGAATATTTAGAGAGTTGGATTTGAAACATTGATAATATTGTAATAAAATCATAAATATCGGATTTTGATGAATAAAAGGCATAGACTCAATTTTAATCCGTATGAATTTTAAGTCTTCTCTGTCCTTGTCTTGTTTTTAGATGGACTTTATTAATTGTCTAGATGAACTCCCAATTGATTTTGCACAAAAATTCTTTTTCAACTATGTTGTTGGATTCAATATTCATTGGGAGATTGAAGTGGTTCGAACTTCAAAGGGGTTACCCTGTTCTAAACACTTACACAGCATATGAGTTTTATGTTAAAGCCCACCCTGAACATTGGAACCAAATGCCTGATAACTTTGGGTCAAGGAAAAGATCCAAGAAGGCGACGTCAGAATACAGGGATGTGTTTTTTACCTTAACCTATGCTAAATCAAAGATAAAACTTTTGTGGAAAATTTATAATCAGAGTCTGGAAGAAGTCAAATGGTGGCAATCAATTCTATTATGTGCCTCAGGATTGATTCAATAGAGTCTATGGACCTATTCTCTATAGAAATGATGTAAATGAATGACACGCTCATGTGAACTGCTTTAATTCCATACCGCCCACATACGTATCTAGAGGGGAAGAATGGTAAGAGAAGGAGAATGTAGATCTTAGTGCACAAGTTGAAGTTCTAAACTTTGAACTTGTAATGTAAACAAATATAAAGATAGAACCTAGATTATAGGAACCAAGAATTGGTTCATAGGACCCTTTTGTATTTATGTATTTTACCTAAAGCACCTTGTGTCTTTTTGACTCTTATGATTATAAAAATTTGATTTTGATATGATTCATATTGTTTTAAGGTCACTATAATTAAGTTTGGATCTTTTGTTTTACCATTCTAACT
Organism: Adiantum capillus-veneris; assembly: GCF_014529385.1. Lineage (NCBI taxonomy): Eukaryota > Viridiplantae > Streptophyta > Polypodiopsida > Polypodiales > Pteridaceae > Adiantum > Adiantum capillus-veneris. Next base: position 51,196,272 of record NC_140957.1, read on the forward strand.
AACTTGAGTGATGGGGTGTGTGTGTAGATGACTAATATCTTACCTCGAGGGATATGGACGAATATACTTTCTGGCCTTACGGTGGCAGAGAATCGTCAGACAAGAGTGGAAGTGGAACAACTTGTCACAACCACACATGTGGGGAAAGAGAAGAAAAGGTTATATCCACTGATTGTATTGTGCCTAATAAATTTTGAGCTTGGTACCATGACGATGTAGGAAACCCCGAGTTTAGACCACCCGGGCATAAACCCTCACCTGTTGGGAGTACTGAATGGCTTCAATCCAATTTAGGGAAGGAGAACTATCACTAGCCAAATTTTGTATATAAATGTTTATAAACTTACCCTGAGATCCACAAAGGAAACTTGAATAGCTAGGAACATACTTCCCTTGGCAATGGCTACAGGATTTTTCAGCATCATCATTCTCAATGTATGGGGGCATCAATGCAAGACCAATGACCAACATTCCTTTAGTCTAGACCCAAGAAGTTGTTCTTTGACTTGTTTGGAAAGTCTATAATGCACAATCCTCACCATGGAAAAATTTTGTACAACGCCTATAATAGATCCTAGTGCCTCACAGATTGTGCGAATGTATGCTTTATGTGGTTTTCTAGGCCAAAAGGGCTATACAAGAGGCCTGACAAGGTGATAGGTGAAGGAGGATCAATGTGCTGGTTTTTTGTTGGAAAATGTAAAGCTCAAAGTGTTGAGGGAGTAGGTCTAGACGACTTATCAAATGGAGCCACAAAGTGAAAGATATGGATTCTTGAAGCTAGACTTGCATTGCAGATCTAAGACAAATATGGCAAGTGATGCTAGGTGGTCCGAGCCAGTTTGAAGTGACGGATATGTAGTGCTTGAATTATGGAGCATGTCGGTCTTTTCACATCGTCATTTGAGGTTTTGATTGCCAAGATATTGTCAGTCAAATTTTCAATGGGGGACCAATTCTATGCTAGTTTGATCGCCTTGATTAGTGTGTTATTTGAGGTTTTTGGAGCCTTGCCAAGGTTTTTATGTATTCTATGTGGCAAGGAAAGGCCACAAGAAGTGACGTCTCACCCATTGAACCTACAATTGTCAAGTTACCATTTTGCCATTTTGGTACTCGTTGTTCAAGGCTATGCAAACATTAAAAGGTGGAGAGATTGGCACAATTTGAAGTAAAAAACTATGGCTTCCATGTGCGTTTTACAACCCAATCATGTGGGTTTTACAACCCAATCACAGGAGCTCTGGGTAGAAAGTGGCAAGCAATAGAAGTTGGGAGGAAATTTAAAAAAATCATAGCTTTGGTGGAGTTTATTCAAGCCTTGGAGGGGGAAACTGTCCATGGGTTGCCACATGTACGCCTTAAATCCCACATGCATGGAAGGCTCATATGGTAGAGTATATTGGCTACATTGATGTCCTCATTGTGTGCATTAAGTGGAGAGTGGAGCTCCGAGAGCTCTTTGGTAGCCATGGCAACGTAGTGCGTGGTGTTGTGATGGGCGATGACGCCGGTGATTTGGCTTGTGGTGTCACCTTGGGGTTGTATGGGGCATTGCTTTCTTTGCACGGTGCTGATGTGGCATTCTAAGGTGGCCTAATTCACACACGTTCATAAAGGGCCCCACCTTTTTGATGGTGAGTGCCATCAGTGCCTCACATAGGGCATGATACATGCGAAGCTTGGAGATCATGCCGAGTGCCAAGAATAGTAGCCAAGGGTGGCCTCACATGCAATGACAGTTGAGAATAGGAAATTTTGAAGAAAAAGAGGGTTGTGCCCATGCCTTAGGGGGCCGTCTTTTTTGAATTGGGGGGGCTCTTTTGGAGAGGGTAAGAAGTCCTTAGGTGAGCTCAATGAGGAGCTTGCAGGCCGAGTACGGAGGAGCTCACGGGGATAGATTTTTGCCAAGGTGGAGCTCCCAACAGTGGAGGAGGTGGACTCCTTGGACTATTTTGGATCCAACGTGGAAAACCAAAACAGGAGGGCCACACGACAATGAACTCAGTAATTGTCCCAATTTTTACTACGCTAGTCGTGCTCATACGGATGGAGCCGGGTTGTAGAAGCATGGTTCAAGGTCGTTGTTCTTCCCGCTTTCCCCCCTTATTCTCTTTGCTTTGTTCTAATCATCTAGTGCCAATATTTGAGACGTGTACATGCCTCCCCGGTTCTGTGTGAGTGTGTGTGAGAGAAAGAGAGAGCAGTGTGTGCTGCTGCATGGTTGCAAACGAGAAAAATTGGTGTGGTGTTCTTTTCAATTTCATGACTTTTGAAGGTGAACTCTAGTGGATTGGGGTGCAATGATTATCCTCGGCTATAGAGAGGTAAACTATTTGGGTTCCGGGTGTGTTCCCCTTTCCCTTATCCATCTTTTGGTGCCCCCACAAAGGAGCACACTGATGCTACGATCTGAAGTCAAAAGTGATGTTTGAAGATAGTAGAGATGATGGAGTCAAGCTTTGGCCCCATATTTACAGGTGTTGAAGATTCCAAAGACTGGCTAGCTGATTTTGAGTTATGGATGTTGTCTATGTATATTCTGACAGATGCAAAGAAATTGCAAACGGTATCGCTGTTGATGCGTGCATGTGCGAAGTTATGGCTCAATGATCTAAAGTGTGATGATCAAGGTTCGTGGTGGCAAGATCTTCAAGATAAATTTTTAAAGCGATTTCAACAGGTGGTTTCTCCACAAGAGGCTGTTGCAAAGTTGAAGGCGGTATGCCAAGATGTAAGTCAAGATTTTTGGGTTTTGTGCACCCAAATTTTTTTGATATGCTAATTGGAATATTCTTTCTACTACAAAAAGCGTGTTACATTAACATGATTTTAACCAAATACTCAAGGATTCCAGGCATCCCCTTTACCTCCATTATTCTAGACTGTGCAGGGGTTCTCTTTGCTTTGCTAGCTCATTACGTGGAGGGGTCTGATCTTCAAATGCAAGTTCTTGCATCATGTTCTTCAAGGTCATGTGGCTTGGTAAACCGCGGGAAGGTCACTTTATAGTGCGGCCTGTGCAAAGAAGGAACAGAAGGGCTAATGCCTAGAGAGTAGCTCGAGTACATATAGGGTGGGAATGCAAAAACAAGACATGCAAGAATGTCATGCATGGAGAGAAACTCAAATAGAGATTAGGGTTTACCTTTCAAGTCCAATCGAGCTCCTCAAGGAACAAAGCAATCCTAGCATGAAGGAAGCCTGAAGTTGGGATACTCCTTAAGTGCACCCACATAGGAAGTTTTGAGTGGGAATGGGAATGCAAAAAATGGGACATTTGAGAAGGACAACATGTCCCATCGTTATGTGCAATAAGTGACCCACCCCTCCCATACGATGAGTGGTTTTGCACTAATGAGATCTGGGATACATGCAAGGTGTCTAGGCACTGGGGGTGCCCTCCTTCCTCCATGTACTTGTTTCCATGCTTCTCTCTCTTGCAAACACCTTGCCTTTGCCATTGTTCACAAGTCCACCCACTTGGTCATAACCTTTGCATTGGGAATACAAAAGCTATTGACCACTCGGCATAGATTCATATCTATGTTAAATAATTTTCCCTTTCCACTTGGAAACTGTGAAGTCATCCTTGCATCTTGCTCGTCTAACCACATGCGAGGTTGAAGGATAAACTTGTGCCAAATACTTTGAGATGTAAAAAAATGCCTCTTGCATGATCCACCCTTTGGCCATACATGCCTCTGGTTGAGACCGTAGCTATACAAAACCTTTAAGAGTCTTTAAAAGCCTCTCTAAAAAGAACATCCATCGTGCGTGCACTACTCCACATATAGCGATCTCCTCCACCACATGACCCAAGAGGTGGATTTGACTAAGAAGGACGGATCGAGGAAATGCATCCTCAATGGCATACACAGTTTCTGCTGCAAGTGTTTGAGCAGCATGGATAGCATCTATTTTAATTTCGTTGGAGCTCACAAGTCTGCAAGAAAACACACAAGAATACACTAAGTACTAGTTGAGGTTATTGTGTACATTAAAAAAGTTCAATTGAGTGGAGTATTATGGTGTACCTTACTAGATCTCCAAGTTAAAAAATAGCATCCCTGGCTTTCTTGTCACGACATATACACGTACTCACCGAAAAAATGAACAACAATGTAAATTAGGGAAATGGAAAGTGAGAGAAGGTCATACACACAAACAATAAATAGAATAGAGAAAGGGACATTACTTGAAGCATCTTGTGACAATCATGGGACTTCAACCCATACAATTGAACGCTTCCACCTTTCTTCGGTTTTGTGAAAGCTCCCTTTAGCGACCTCATGTATCTTGGTGGTGTGCGAATAGACGCAATGGTACCCTTCACTTTGTCTAATTCATCTTTGGCTAGCATCCATGGTGCTTTAGGAAGCACAATCTTCCCATTGGGGGCACGTCGTGGAGTAGCAGAGATGGGGAGACGTTGCAAGACCCTCAAATCCTATGTTGCCCCGGCCAATGAGTCCTTCTTGTGAATAATGTGGTCCCACAGGGTGTGGGCTACATTCTTGATTATGTGCATGGGATGCAAGAGGTGTTGTATTTATAATTCTTTCCAATATAGAAGCCTTAAAAATATGGATTACCTTGACATACCTTTTGGTGGAGTACTCGGAGACGGATTGTTGTTTTAGCGCTCTTCCCAAATGGTTGCTCAATTTGCTATCGTGAGCTTTAAAGGCGTCTTCCCCTTCGTTGGAGCCTTGTGCTTGCTATGACCTTGGGGTAAGAAGTGATGTTTGTTTGGATAGATTACCTTGTGCAAGGTATCCGGCCTCTCTATCACCAATGATGGCCCGCAAATAGGATATGCATTGTGACCTGATGTGCAAGACTTTGCATACATATCATATCATTAGAGAGAAGCTTCAAACTAAAGGGAGAGAGAATAGAGAGAGAAGGAGAAGAAAGATGCCAAAAATCTCCAAGCCCATGATAGTCATGCATAGTCCACATAAGGATTCCCCTCACAATGGCTTCTTTCCCCCCCTTTGCAAGTGAAACATCTATAATAGGGATGCCTCTCCATAACTCCTCCAACTCATCAATGAGGGGCTCGAGGTAGATGTTAATATTCGACACTTTGTACTTCCCTGACACAAGCAAGGAAATAAGTATATTGCCCTTCTTGGTTGTCTCCCATGGTGGAATATTGTAGTTGACGATCACCACATGCCAAGTGATCCATGAAGTAGACTTAGTGTCGAAGGGGTTGACACCCTCACTTGCTAACCCAAGCCTCAAGGTCGAAGCTCCAACACAAACTCTAGCCATTGAGTTTTGATGTGCCTCCATGCAGGTGAATTGGCAGGGACACACATCATTCCATGATTTGAGGGGTGGTTGGTGTGCCACACGAGAAGCTCCACGATAGACCTACTTTTAAACATGCGATGAATGTGAGGGACTAATGGAAAATGTCTCAATATTTTGCGGGGTAGGTACGCCCCGCTCACTCCGGTCTTGTATCGTGCTTCTTTGCATATGGGACATGAGGTAGCATGTGCGTGCTCATTGTAGTATAGTATGCAATCGTTGACACACGTGTGGATGCGCTCATGCTCCATGCCAAGTGCAGTGACATATGATCTAGCTTGTTGATGATCCGGAGGCATGTGGTGATCTTTTGGCAACATTTTGCCCATCAAACTACAACAAACAGGCGTATTAATACAATTTCAAGGAGGCACCATGAAGCGAGAGAGATGTATAAAAGGCCATATAAAAACTTACCCGAGGAGTGCATCGACATTTGCATTGCTCCAACAAAATTTGCTTACAAAGTGAGGACTTCCAACGATGCCCGGAGCACTGAGTACTGTGCATCGTCGTGAGGGAAGGGAGAAAGAGATGGATAGATAGAGAGAGAGACCAAGTACTCTGCACATTTAATTAGAGAAAATAGTGTCAATTACATATTTCAATTAAAAAAGAGAAATGACTAAAAATGCAAAGAGAATAAAGTACAATGAGTGCTACAATTTTTTAAAAATAAATTGCAAATGTTACAAAAAGATCGAAAATACACTTTAAAAGCATCTCAAAGTCCTCTAAAAATAAGTACTCATTAAAAAAATCAAAAGGCTAAAAATGACATTATTGATATCTAAGGGTAGAGGCCCCTGCTATCTTGGATATGTTCGTATCTGCTTGAAATGGTAATAGATGCGGCAATATCGCGGTGATCACTGGCGCTTAAAAAGGAAAGAAGGGTAGAGTATGCCACGTTTTTGCAGCATACTCTACTTTCCTTCTTCGCCATCGCACCTGCACCAGGCCCCCTCCTCCCTACTCCACCTCTCACACCCTCTACCTCTGTCTCCCTTGTCCATCTCTCTCCACCTTCTCCCCCCCCCTCTCTCCCTCTCTCACACACACACACACACACCCACACATTTTTGGTTCGTTTGTGAAGGAGTCTTTGAAGGGGGCTTATTGTAATTGTCATAGGACGCTCAACCTAACAGTCAACCATATCTACAACTTAAGGTAATCACAAAACATCTCCCCCTCCCCCCCCCCCCCCCCCCCCCCTTTCCCTGTTGTATTCTACTCCACACACACACACACACACACACAAACTTACATGCATAAAGATAGAAACAATAGGAGATTAATAAGTGCACATACCTCATTCATTTGACCAATTGATGCAATAGGGAGTATTGTTAACTATTTTTTGATGTAGGTTGCTTATGACATAGATGAAATCTTCTCGTGCATCATTGTAAACTTGTTTGCTTTGTTTGCAAACGGATGTAAGAGCTAGATTTTTTGGGAAATGGATTGTGAGAGAAATAGATAAAGAAATAGGTTAAAGTAAATAAAGTAGGAAAAAACTTGAGAAAGAGAGGAGAAAGAGAGGGATAGAGAGAATAGAGAGAAAGAGAGGGAGAGAAATAGAGAGAAAGATAGGGAGAGAGAGAGAATATAGAAAGAGAGAGAGGGAGAGAGAGAAAATGAGTAAGATAGGGAGAGATAGAGAGAAAGAATAAAAATAGAGGGAGAGAAATAGAGAAAGAGAGGAGAAAGAGAGGGAGAGAGAGAGAGAGAGAAAAGAGCAAGAGAGAGTGAGAGATAGAGAGAATACAGAGAGAAAACGAGTAAGATAGGGAGAGATAGAGAGAGAGTAGAAATAGAGGGGGAGAAATAGAGAAAGAGAGGGAGAGAAAGAGTGGGAGAGAAATAGAGAAAAAAGAGGGAGAGAAAGAGAGGGAGAGAGAGAAATAGAGAAAGAATAGAGAGGGAGAGAGAGAAAAAGAATAGAGGGAGAGAGAGAATAGAGATAAAGAGAGTGAGAGAGAGGGGGAGAGAGAGAGAGAGAGAAAGAGGAAGGGAGAAAGAGATAGATAGATAGAGAGAGAGGGAGATAGAGAGAAAGATGAAGGTTGAAAGACACACACACACACACAGAGTAGAGAGAGAGAGAGGGGGGAGAGAGAGAGAATAGAGAAAGAGGGAGAGAGATAGAGGGAGAAAGAGAGAGGAAGGGAAAGAGAAAAGAGAAATAGAGTAAGATAGGGAGAGAGAGAATAGATAGATAGATAGATAGATAGATAGATAGAGAGAGAGAGAGAGAGAGAGAGAGAGAGAGAGAGAAAGAGAGATTGTATTATCATCCACGGAGGTCAAATATGACCCATGGGACCGGGTGCAAAACATTAGAGCGGCATGGTTGAACATAAAGACAGGATATACATACTAGTCAAGGACTGAGGGTCCATCAAGAGGGTAAAAAGAAAGGGAACAAAAAACATAAGGGGGGGTAGTTGAGGTGAGAGCCCCTTTTGAAGTTTGAAACTCCTGAATGATAGTTTTACCGCCTCGATAGACTGCCCATTTACCTTGTTTGTGGGGTTCAGACATCTTCTTGAGCTCGTCCTTCTTAATTTTGAGTTGATTTGTTGTCAACTCCTTGGTAATCCAAAGCTTTGTTCCTTTGAGAAGACAGGATTGGCATAGAAACTTTAACCGCTCCTCTTTGTCCTTGAAAGTAAGGATGCAATTCTCGGGACGCACATGTCGATGTGTGTCATTGATCCAAGTGACGACCTTTGGCTTGATGTTGACTGGCTGAAGAATGTCGTTGAGATTGGTAATTGCTTCTTCAAGGGTGTCCTCAATAGTGCACCACTGCAAGTGAAGCCCACTAATGTGGACCTTGAGGGCATTCTCTTCTTGACGTCTTTGTTTGCAGAGCTCCTTTGTTACACAAGTCTTCACTTGGGTGAGGTTTCTGAGTGAGCTTGGCTAACCTTCGCCTTTACCTCTTTTACCTTGTCAGTGGTGAGGTCAACCATGGAATTGAAGTGTTCTTCTAACTTGTTGAGGCAATTTTTGAGCTCAAAATTCTCTTCCATGACTCGGTCGAGCACTGCTTGAAGCTGGGTAAAACGATCGAGTTTGCTAGGGGCTATTACCACCGCTGCAAAACTCGGTCGTGTTCTCGCAGGTGTCTTTGGGGTATTCATCCCAATGCTTAGGATGGTATATAGGTCCGAGAAGAGCTTAAGGGAAATCTTATGGGAACCATAGACAGTCCTAGAGGGGAGCAACAAAGAAATATCTTTATCCAGATGCTACTAGCTGAGCGGAGTCAAGCCTACAGGCGTGTGTCGAGCAAGTCATGCCAAGAGCCGAGCCTGCTGGACTGCTTGTGTACTGCTGCAGACCTGCTCCAGGAAAAATGTGGAATTGTGTACTGCTGTAGAAGTCGCAAAACACAGACCTATGTACTGCTGTGGACCTTCTGTTGTTCGCGATCTATTGCTGCTGATGTTTGTGACCTTGCTGCTGTCGCTACTGCGGGCCTGTGTATTGCTTGACGGGCTGGGCAGAGTCGTAAGGGTGTCGACGATGACCGAGACAGGCAGAGGCTGAGGAAGTAGCAACAACTTCAAACAGGGCCGACACTAACAAGCTATAGAGTTAGAGTTATAGAGAGAGAGAGAGAGAGAGAGAGGGAGAGAATAGAGGAAAAGAGAGGGAGAGAGAGATAGATAGATAGAGAGAGAGAGAGTGAGATAGAGCAATGATTGCAAGTAAGTAAGGAGCAATGATTGTAAGCGAAGCCACCATTTTGTGGGGTGAGTCATGCATGAGTGCAGAGGCTTCTATAGAGTGCTTTGAAAAAAATCTTTTTTATGTCCCCAGGATGGAGTTGACTTTCTATGTTCTTCTCTCTACCTTCTCTATCTTTCTCTCACTCTTTCTGTCTATCTCTCTCTTTCTCTCTACGGATGAGGCATTAGGTCAAAGAAGCAACTGTTGTGAAGAGATGTTGCACAAGAAGCAAATAAAAAATCTCTTCTTCAAAGCACCCTACAGAGACAGAAGCACTCTCACATTGCGCACAACACAAAGTGATGGCTACATTAACATAATTTTATTTACTTAAATTATAATTAATTGTAGAGAGTATGTAATTGTATTTAATTAAAATGATTTGTTATTGCTATTGCTAACTTAGAAAAATATCACTCTTAGTGAACCGACCAGAGAGATGGTCAAGTTTTGGGTGCGGAATACAAAATTTGAAACTTGGCAATGGTTGTTAGAGGACAACCCTATCTCATGTGATCAATTTGACACAGTGGTTGGATCACTATAAGCGGTAAGTTTAAACAAATAATTTTGTATCAATTGTTTTGAGCTGATGATATTTGTCTCAGTTGGTTTGGGTTTATGTAGAGTCTAGGTGATCAAACGCACGTGTCTGTGGACAAGGAGGAGGAGGAGGAGGATTACATGGAAAAATATTTGTTTAAACTTTCATAAAGTTCCAATGTGGCACAATAGTTGATCTTGTAACTTTTTTAAATAGTTGATCTTTTGTCAAGGTAAAGTAAATTCAATTTTGCTTTTTTGTTTTTTTTGTATACTCTTTCAAAAAACAATTGATGTCTCATTGTTTTATGCAAGTCAAAAATAAAGGTGCTCATTTGGTGTAATGTACCCAACATTTTAATAAAAGTGTTTCATTTACTTTGCAAATATTAAAATAAAGGTGCTCATTTGGTGTAATGTACCCAACATTTTAATAAAAATATTTTATTTACTTTGCAAATATTACAGGTTCGTATTTTGTTAAGTCTTAAAGCTTTCAAACGAAACGATTGGATCAGAAATCGGACTCTAGAACTACTAATTATGATCCTTATTCACTTGAAAACAATAGGTTAATGGGAAACTTAAGCCTCAAGACTGTATCTAAAGATAAGACTTGACCTTTTAGAAAAGAGAGAGAAATTTCAGAAGAGAAGGAGTAGGAGGAGTACCTTTAGGAAAGAAAGAGTCTTTTTAAAAAAGAGAGGAGAAGTTTAGTTTAGAGCTCTTTTTTTTTGGAATCCAAGCTTCTTCTTACAGAATCAAAATCGCGCATTGGAATCCTTGTTCGCAAAAAAATAAAATAAAAATAAAAATAAAATCTTTAACAAACGTGATCATGCGCGAACTTATCTCTCTTTACTTTTCTCTGTTCTTAGCTGGCTTTGAGAGCCTATATAAAGACCCCTCTCCCTTCACTTTGGGGACACACACTCTCAGAAGTGGAAGCTCTCTTGCCTTGACATCGGAGTTACCTTCTCTTCCTCAACCTCTCTCCCATGAGCTCTTACCTTCAAGCCATCTCCATCTCCAAATCTTTCTCTACCATCGTCATGTTGCCCTTCGCATTTTTGAGTTCACTTTCTCTCTTTTCCTTTTCTCTACCTCGTTATGATGGCCCCGAAGCGAGTGACCTGAAGCTTGAAGGATTCTCATGTTGTTTCATCTTCACCAAAGGTTCAAAAGAAGGTATCATCTACTCCAATCATAACTCAAGCTGAGGTATTGACTCCGAAAGAAGGAGAAATCGTCCAACATCAAGTACGGGAGATAATCAAGCATGCTGCTAATTAGGTAGGATAAATTTATAATTTTGTATTGCTATTCATATTGGCCTAGGAAGTCAAGCATAGAGAATCCCTTAAACCATCCAAGAAACGTGATTCTATCACAAGAAACAAACACATGTTTTCATAGATTAGTGAAAGGACTGTTTGATAAATTGTCACTGTTTGTTAAATTGTTATTGCTTGATAAATTATTATTATTTGATAAGTTGTTAGTGATTGATATAAAGAGTTGGTTGATCATGTTTGAAGAATATTAAAGAGAAGAATTGTTGAAAGAATATGTTTGGTTCCTCGCAGGTTAGTGATATGATTTCGCGGTTAGCGGAGATTAAGCTGAGGTTATCGGTTCTCTTTTGTTCCTCGTCGTTAGCGGGATGCCTCGCGGTTAGCGGGATGCCTGGTGGTTAGCAAGATACCTCATGGTTAGCGAGATGGGAAGATTGCAAAAGTCCGTGGGTAGCAGCAACTCATGAGAAATTAGAAAAGTTATTTTTGCTAAAGTCATGTGATTGGATAACCCATGACTAGTTAAGTCATGTGATTGAGTTTTGATGGACTTGATAAGTCAAGATTGGTTAAGTCATGTGATTGAGTTTGAATGCATCAGATAAATAATGATTGGTTAAGTCATATGATTAAGCTGTTAGTGGACTGGATAAGTCTAAGTTTGGAAAATACCCTATTGATTTGAGTTATTATAAACATTGATGTACACTAAGGAGAATCCTCAAATCGCACTTATACATTGGAAAACCCTTTGAACGATGTTATTTACAAAAAAATTCAAGAAAAGAAATTGTTGCACAAACAAATGCAATCACCTTCTTTTAAAGGAGAGGGTGATGATATTGAGAAAGATGCATAACTTATGGATCGAAGCTATAGATGATTACTTCTCTGCTGCAAGGACCACACTTGCAAATCAAGCGATGCTAGGAATGTTCCACCTCTCAGGGGAAGCAAAATTATGGTGGAAACAACATTGTCGTGATATGGGAGTATTAGAGAACTCTCAGAGTTGGTGGGAAATCAAACAAGCAATGAAAGAAAGAAACTTGCCCTCTGTACATGAAGCAATAAAGATGAGTGAGTTCTTTAAATTAAAATAATATGGCTTATCCTTGGAAGAGTATTACTCAAAGTTTGTAAGGCTTAGACGTTACGCACTGTCAATGACCATAGAGCAGCAGGTAGATCGCTTTTGTCAAGGTTTAAGAGAACCCATTAGCTCACAATTGGAAGTCTTGAAACCTACCAATGTACAAGATGCTTTACTATGAGCTAAACCTTTAATGAAGGTGGCATAATAACTAATATCTAATTCTCCTAAATGATTTTCTCATGTTAAGCTGATCATTTAATATGGGGAAGTGCCATAAGAGAAAAAGCTAGAATATTGGTATAGATAGAAGACCGGCCACAATAGGGATCCAAAGGAGGTAAAATAGGAATCCAAAGGGGGGGCCATCTGCAAAAGAGAAAAGTGCAACAATGGGCTAAAAAGACCCTAAGGTTAGCCCATTAAGACTTCCAAAATGCTAAGGTTCCAAAATTCAAAGGTTGTGGCATTATGAAAAATTTGGACTCACAAAGGGGCCCTTTAAGGAGTTTGACTTTACCTCTCTCTACCAAAATGGGCGCATGGATAAATTTTTGTAAACAAACTCCAAAGTTGGCAGAGGTTTGACAATTAGAATGTCCTCTTCAAGCTCTATCTACTGATATATAGCACGCCATGAGATTCCTCATATTTTAAAAGATTCTTTTTTTGATTCACTTAGATTCCGACAGAGTTGTCACATCATAGGTGAATCAAAAAAAGAATCTTCTAAAATATGAGGAATCTCATGGCGTGCTATATATTAGTAGATAGAGCTTGAAGAGGACATTCTAACTGTCAAACCTCCGCCAACTTTGGAGTTTGTTTGCAAAAATTTATCCATGCGCCCGTTTTGGTAGAGAGAGGTAAAGTCAAACTCCTTAAAGGGCCCCTTTGTGAGTCCAAATTTTGCCTAATGCCAAAGACCAAACACTAGGGAAATTGGATGCTTTGTGTGTGTCCCATAAGTCTTCATGTATCCCTACATAGGAGGGGGCGAGCCCTAGTTGTAGGAGATGAGAGAGAAACTCACACACACACACACAAGCTCCCTTTACACAAAGGGAATGAGGGACACATGTCAGCTCCCTAGCCCAGATGCCCACAAGGTGTACTCAAATCCTATTGGATGGCCTTGGAGGTGGACCAATGAGAATTAGCCTAGAGTAAATCTAGTTTAATTAATTTAGAAATATTTAATAAAATAACCATTAAGAATTAAGCTCTCAAGAAGACTGTTGGATAGTCTCCCAAGAGGTCCAATGAGCATCATCAGCCCAATGGCTTGCCTGATTCATATTGGCCAAGAGGCAAAGGGGTCCAATGAGAGTTTAATTGCATTTATTAATTACCTAAAGCTCCCACAAAAGGGGAAAGGGGGACACATGTTAGAAGGCTATCACTTATGCTCCTGAAATCCTGTTGGCTAAGCCTGGGAAAGGTCCAATGAGGTGCTAGAGCAAGAGCAAATAGCAAGAGGGGTCAACCAAGAGAGAGAGGGGGCTGATTTTTCAAAGGCAATTATCCACACACACTCACATAAGCTCATGTGTAGAGTAAGAAGACTCTCTCTCTCTCTTCTCCAGCTTTAATGAAAATCTTATCACCTACTCCAAGCTTGTGAGAAGGCCTACACCAACAACTCTTGGCTTTGTGATGCAAATCCAACCAAGAGCCAAGCTTCAATGCATGATCATATCCTCTACCATGCTAATTACTAAGCTAAACTATGCTAATATGAGTTATTATGCTCGGGGGGTTCACTATGTGTAAAACTACCATATCACGTGCGTTCAAGATATGTTTGTAAAACCCCTTACCTGTGAATTTTGTTAAGAATATAATGTACCCTTTTCTTTTAAAATCTGTAAGTTTTTTTCAAATTTGAAAAAATAATGCCCTTTTGTATATAGATTTATGTAAGTTTCACGAAATTTAAATACCCTTCTGTTGAACTCACGTGATAGGTTACATTTTTATTAGGTGACCTCCCCGGGTGATTATGTGAGGAGATGTACACCTTGCTTGTAAGACTACTCCTTCCTCTCAATCGACTGTCATACCCCGCTATCTCTCAGCATCTTTGAAGGTGTGTGAGGTCTTGGGTCTGAGACCGTGAGGGAATTGATGTTGTGTTTGATAAGTGTTTTGCTTAGTGCTTGAAGTTTCCATCTTCATTGCACTAGCTAGTATTGAAGGAACACAAAGAATTGTATTGTAAAATGTCTCTCTTGATGGGAGAAACCATATTAAAAAGCCTTTTGGAGGGGGGACCAGCTCCATGTAAATCAGGTCCTCAATTGTTGTCAATAGCTTAATTTCTCTCTCTTTTGAAGTATTGTGCATGCTATCTAACTAGGTGCTATACTTTTTGTTGCTCTCTCCACCCAAGCACTCTTGTTGTTCTCATAAGGATTCTATTCTAATGAAATTCTCATTATGTTCATGCTAAATTCCGCTACACACAAGTTACTAGGCCATTAAATGTTACATTGGTATTAGAGCACAAGGTTTGTCTTTTCTTGCTCAAGAAGGGAGCTCCTCAAGCTAGCTATAAATGGTTGGTAGTATTAATTTCATGTGAGTAAGTAGAATTTGGGAAATTTTCAGCCTTGCAGTGCGCCTGCCTTCGTGCAGATAACGGGGCATCACCGTTAAGAGCTATGGTCTTAATAGTGGTGTCCTACGGGGCTTGCCTATGGCTTAACCACTATTGAGCTATTAGAAGCTTGACATGAGCCGGTGCTGTTTTAGTGTTGAACGACCCTCTCTTCTATTCCTTGCAATTAATGGTATTTGAGCCACGGGTACAATAGCTTGAGTGATTTCTATAAAGGGGTAAAGAGGAGTATCAACTAGGGCTTAAAGTGCCAACGTACACCTAAAAAGTCTACACCTAAAAGTTATTAGAATGGCTGACAATAGTAAAGAGAGTGAAATTAATGTTGATAACTTTGATTTTGCTAATGAGTAGGCTACTAATGATGCCCCTATGTTTGTTAACTACCTTGTTTCTAGGCTTCAACAAGCCATGGGCAATCCATCCCTCCAAAGTGAAGTACAACGGTAGCTTCGTGCTCATGGGATTCTCCAAGCTCTCCACCATGATGGAGAGTACCCCGGAAGCCTCCTTGTGAGACTTCCAAAAGAGGCCTCTCTCCAATTCGAGAAGAAGAAGAGGATCCATACGAAGGGTTCAAAGATTTTCTCCTTGACGATCCGCCTCCTTCCCATAGGAGAATTCAAGAGCTCCCACCGAAGGAACGAGAAAGAAGTGAGTCTCCCACCACCTCGACGGAGATGGCTCCACAAAGACGGCGGGCTAAACACTCTTCATCACCTCCAGAACAAAAAAGAACATCGCACAGTTCTCCACACCATAGTTCAAAGAGGGATGATAAAAAGCAAGAGAAGAAAAAGGCAAGAAAGAGGACACCCTCTTCTCCATCTTCTTCATCCCCTTCCTCTTATGAAAGTGATAGTGAAGACCAAGAAGATCAAGGCAAGAAAAAGGAGAGAAAGAGGTTACTCTCTTCTCCATCTTCCTCAAATTCTTCATCTTCTGAAGAACGTGATGGTGCAACTTTTGAATCATAAAAAAGAAGAGTCCATCGAAAATCCTATGCCACATCGAAGAGGTCGTCCAAGCTCAAGAAGTTCAAAGAGGGAGGGAAGAGCATCTCTTTCCTTACCTACAATGGTAGCTTTGGTGCTACAGACAAACTCTTGGTCTTTATCTAACAGTTTGATGTGCCGTTTGGAAATGAGGGCTTCATGGAGTCCTCTAAGCTACAACATGTAGCTATGTACTTTCAAAAGTCCACCAGGCAATGGTGGTCCGACGGTGAAGCTCCACAAACCTAGAAAGCTTTAAGAGCTTCCATTATGAAGCAGGTTTTGGCCACAGATGCCAAAGACAAAGTACTCACCGAATGGAAAATCTTGAAGCTCTCTCCCTACGAATCCATTCACAAATATGTAGACAAGTTTTGGGACTTACAACTCAAAGCAAGTGTCTTTAAGAAGTTGGATTTTGGAGAGAAAAAGCAACAGTTTTGTGCGGGCTTAATTGAAGAAATGGTGGAGTATGTCAACTCCTAAAGGCCATGCACCATATTGGTGGTTATACACCATACTATGGTGGCTTCTCGAATCAATTTCCAAATGGGGGCTAAAAGAAATTTTAAGCCCACAAAAAACAAGGGTTCCAAATGAGCCTAAGGGGAAGGACAGTCCAAAAGTCTCCTAAGGGAAACTCCAACAAAGCTAAGGAGAAGGGAGTTTACAAAGGTAAAAACAATCTCTCTCTTGAAGAGCTTGAGCGTTATTTCAAGGATAACCATTGTTTCAAGTGTGGCAAGCAAGAGCATGTGTACCGCACTTGTCCCCAAAAGAACACCCCCACCGTGAGCCTCCTAGAGCTACCTTGGTCGAAATCAAAGAGGAGGAAACTCACCACAAAGGATCTCCTCTGGTAAGAGAACATGATGCTTTTATTCTCTTCTGGTTCTAATGACAATTTCATATCCACAGAGTTGGATACCAAGCTAGGCATACAAGCTTACGAGATGGGAAATGTCCTACCAGCAGACGATGCTTTCAAAGGGCAAGAAGCTTCAGTTACTCCCTTTATCGGGAAATTGAGACTCCATGTCCAAAGCTATGTGGACAAAGAGGACTTCTTTATATCTCCTCTCAAGCATGAGGATGTAATCTTAGGGTCACCATGGTTTGATCGCATAGCTGCCAATGTTAAATTCCCTGAAAGGAGAATCTCCTTTAGGTTCAGGGAAAAAGACATGTACGTAGATGCTAAGGAAATAGGTAACACCATAATTGTACATATGCAAGCTTTCAATAAGTCAATAAAGAGCTCTATTTCCATGTACATGATTTTTGTTAAAGACTTTCAAAATGAACCTAATGTTTTAGCAAAAGAAAATATACACAATCAAAAGGAATTAGAGTTATCCAATTTTCTCAAGGGGGTTCAAGATGTCTCTATTGACGACATCCCTTGTGAGCTAATTCCTAAACGAGGCAATGATGAGCATGCAATTGAACTTCTTCCAGGAAGTTCACCGCCTAACAAACCTCCTTATAGAGTTTCTCAAGCTCAACAAGAGGAGATTATGTGGCAAGTGCATGAGTTAGTTGAGAAGGGCATGGTTAGGCCTAGCTCATCTCCATTTTGCTCACCTGTGCTATTAGTGCAAAAGAAAAATTGCACATATCGTATGTGTGTCGACTATAGAGCACTAAACAGGATCACTATCAAAAATAGGTTTCCCGTTCCACGGGTAGAAGACCTATTTGATAAGCTAAAAGGCTCCATCTACTTCAGTAGGATTGACCTAAAAAGTGGCTATCATCAAATAAGGATAGTTGATCAAGAAATTGTAAATACCACATTTAACACTACTTTTGGTCTTTACGAATATACTGTCATGCCTTTTGGCTTGACCAATGCACCAGCCACATTTATTCGCTTGATGGAGAAGCTATTCAGGCCTCACCGAACCTTTACTGGAGTGCTCTTTGATGATATCATCATCTACTATAATTCATTCGACAAACACAAGCGGCACCTCCAGGTAATATTTCAAGTTTTAAGAGAGAATAAACTTTCTGTTAATCAAAAGAAAAGTGAATTCTTCTACAAGAGATTCAGTATTTAGGTCACATTATCTTTCAAGATGGCATCCAAATGGATCCATCAAAGTTAGAGGTAATAAAAGGATGGCCCAAACCAAGGAATCTTCATGAACTAAGAAGCTTTATAGGTATGTGTGCATACTATAGATGCATCATAGAAAAGTTCTCACTAATAGCAGAACCATTACATGACCTAACAAAGAAAAACGTTAGATACACATGGTGTGCCAAGGAGAACCATGCTTTTGAAAAGCTTAAAGAAAAGCTTATCTCTCAACCTGTGCTTACACTACCGGATCTCTCAAATCCATTTGAGATCCAATGTGATGCTTGTGGTGATTCCCTTGGACCTGTTTTGCTCCAAGAAGGGCACGCCATAGGCTATGAAAGTCAAAGGATTGACCCTGTTGAGCAAGCTCTAGGAATATATGAAAAGGAACTCCTTACATTTCTACATGCCTTAGACTCATGGAAACACTATTTTATTGGGGACTCCTTTCATTTTGTGAATAGATCACCAAAGTCTTAAGTACTTCATGACGCAGACCAAGATCTTCGACAAAAAAATGAGGTGGAAAAATTTCCTTTCGCAATTTTATTTTCATATTGCTCACATTGCTGCAAGCATAATCAAGTAGCTGATGCACTCTCAAAATGGCCAAGAGTGAATGCGGTTTCCATAGCAACTCACAATGATCTATCTTCTATGATAGATGAGTATGCTATTGATCCCAATTTTAGAGATGTGATTTCAACCCTTGCACTAGGGAAGAGATAGGAAATTTACTTTACAAGATGGTTATCTTCTCTATGGCAATAGATTATGCGTTACTAACGTGATAAAGTTATATATGAATATCATGCTCCTCCTTATGCACGGCATATAGTCTACCCTAAAAGGGATTGAAACATATTTCTATTGGCCTGCCATGAAAGCAAACATACAAGGCTATGTTTCTAAATGTGTGGTATGCCAAAAGACAAAATTTGATAGAGGGAAGCAACCTGGATGGCTTCAACCCTTGCCAATCCCTAATTCACCATGGGAGAGCATATCCATGGATTTTATCTTTGGAATGACTAATTCTATCCATGGGAATACGGGAATATGGATGATAGTAGACATGTTCAATAAACAAGCTCATTTTATACGTGTCAAAAAGACTATGAAAGCCCATCAAATGGCAACCCTCTTCATTTCAGAAATCTTCACGTACCGTGTCTTGCCAATGTCCATAGTGTCGGATAGAGATCCTAGAATGACCAGTAATTTCTGGAAGGGTCTCTTTGAGAATTTAGGAACAAGGCTAAACTTCTCTTCGGTCTATATCCCACAAACGAATGGCCAAAGTGAAATAGCTAACGTAACAATTCTCGATCTACTAAAAGCCTATGTAACGGAAGTAGATCAAAGACCCAATGGGAGAAATACTTACAATTAGTGGAGTATGCCTACAATAACATTGTACATACTTCCATGAGAAAAGCACCTTTCCAGGTAATTGAGGGAAGATAAAAAAGTCCCCTCCTACTTAAGGTACACGGGAAGATCTTTGCTACTACAAATGAGTATAGCCGAGACCTACAAGAATCTTTCCAAAATATTAAGGATGCTATCTCTACCTCACAACAAAGGCAAAAGGCTGATGCTGACAAGCACAAAATAGGCCAAGC
Source organism: Adiantum capillus-veneris (assembly GCF_014529385.1). Classification (NCBI taxonomy): domain Eukaryota; kingdom Viridiplantae; phylum Streptophyta; class Polypodiopsida; order Polypodiales; family Pteridaceae; genus Adiantum; species Adiantum capillus-veneris. Next base: position 51,215,604 of record NC_140957.1, read on the forward strand.
CTTTAAAGAAAATGATTGGGTCTTACTCAAATTTCCAAGGCTCGATTAAGGCACACGATGGGCAAGAATCCTACGAGACACCAAAAGTACTATACTAAATTAGCAAAAAGGTACTATGGTCCCTTCCAGATTCTTAGGCCAATCAATGAGATGACATATCAACTCAAGTTGCCTAGCCACTGGCTCATACACAATGCTTTTCATGTAAGTCTATTAAAGCCTTACAAAGGAGAGCCACATCAAGAACCTACTATTGAAGACCCACCGGAGATCGAGGACCAAGAAGAGGTGCTACAGCCCGAGTCCATTCTCCGACATGAAGACAAGGTACTAAGAGGCGGTAAGACTATCCGACGATATCTTATTAAGTTTAAGAATTATCCTTTAAAGATGCGAGATGGATGCAAGGCATACAATTAAAGGATAACCTAAACCTTGTCAATGCTTACAATGCTTCCCAAGAGTAAGCAAATGTACATATGTTAAAAATGAACAAGTTTTGGTCTTATAAGACTCTCTTTTTCTTTATTGTGCACAAATATGAAGTAGTATGCATGCTTAGATCAAGTTTGTGGAGACAAAGTCTCCCAAACACCAAGTAGAGATTGTCACTTTACTATGGAAGATTGATAGGACTAATGTGCAAACATGCTTGCGGCAGCTTAGGCTTCAAGCGCCAAATGGACTAGTCATCCATTCTGGAATGATGTCTTAGGGTAACATAGGGATCCTCTACCCGCTAAGAAAAGGACTAATGAATATGATTTATCTTCTCTACCTCATAGTCAAGGACAACTATGATTTCAAGAGAGAGGTAATGTCATAATAACTAATATCTAATTCTCCTAAATTATTTTCTCATGTTAAACTGATCATTTAATATGGGGAAGTGCCAAGGGAGAAAAAGCTAGAATATTGGTTAAGCTAGCAAACCGGCCACAATAGGGATTTAAAGGAGGAAAAATAGGGATCCACAGGGGGGGGCCATCTGCAAAAGAGCAAGGTGCAACAATGGGCTAAAAAAACCCTAAGGTTCAATCCATTAAGACTTCCAAAATGCCAAGGTTCCAAAATTGGATGCTTTGTGTGTGTCCCAAAACACTAGAGAAATTGGATGCTTTGTGTGTGTCCCAAAAGTCTTCATGCATCCCTGCATAGGAGGGGGTGAGCACTAGTTGTAGGAGATGAGAGAGAAACTCACACACACACACAAGCTCCCTTTATGAAAAAGGAATGAGGGACACATGTCAGCTCCCTAGCCCAGATGCCCACAAGGTGTACTCAAATCCTATTGGATGGCCTTGGAAGTGGACCAATGAGAATTAGGCTAGAGTAAATCTAGTTTAATTACTTTAAAAATACTTAATAAAATAACAGATAAGAATTAAGCTCTCTAAGAGACTATTGGACAGTCTCCCAAGGGGTCCAATGAGCATTCAACAGCCCAATGGCTTGCCTGATTCCTATTGGCGAGGAGGCAAAGGGGTCCAATGAGAGTTTAGTTGCATTTATTAATTACCTAAAGCTCTCACAAAAGGGGAAAGGGGGACACATGTTAGAAGGCTATCACTTATGCTCCTGAAATCCTATTGTCTAAGCCTGGGAGAGGTCCAATGAAGTGCTAGCAAGAGCAAATAGCAAGAGGGGTCAACCAAGAGAGAGAGGGGGCTGATTTTCAGAGGCAATTATCCACACACACTCACATAAGCTCATGTGTAGAGTAAGAAGACTCTCTCTCTCTCTCTCTTCTCAAGATTTAATGAAAAGCTTATCACCTACTCCAAGCTTGTGAGAAGGGAGGCCTACACCAACAACTCTTGGCTCTGTGATGCAAATCCAACCAAGAGCAAATCTTCAATGCATGGTCATATCCTCTACCATGCTAATTACTAAGCTAAACTATGCTAATATGAGTGATTATGTGAGGAGATATATACCTTGCTTGTAAGAATACTCCTTCTTCCTCTCAATCTACTCTCATACCCCGCTAGCTCTTAGCATCTTTGAAGGTGTGTGAGGTCTTGGGTCTGAGACCGTGAGGGAATTGATGTTGTGTTTGATAAGTGTTTTGCTTAGTGCTTGAAGTTTTCATCTTCATTGCACTAGCTAGTATTGAAGGAACACAAAGAATTGTATTGTAAAATGTCTCTCTTGATGGGAGAAACCATAATACAAAGCCTTTTGGAGGGTGGACCGGCTCCATATAAATATGGTCCTCAACTATTGTCAATAGCTTAATTTCTCTCTCTTTTGAAGTATTGTTCATGCTATCTAACTAGGTGCTATACGTTTTCTTGCTCTCTCCACCCAAGCAGTCTTGTTATTCTCATTTCTATTCTAATGAAATGCTCACTATGGTCATTCTAAATTCCGCTACACACAAGTTACTAGGCCAGTAAATGTTACACAAGGAACAAGCGATTATAAGAAGAATTGAACAGAATCAAAGCTTTAGAGATATACAACCACAAAGAGGTTATGCTGCTAATGTGCAAGATCGTCCACGCTTGAATGTTCAATGCTTTGAATGTGGATAGCTGGGACATTATCAAAACTCTTTTCCATGATTGGTTAATGGAGTAGCAGCAGTAGCAAGTGAAGCAAACTAAGGACATCACCCTTTTAGACATAATGATGGTTGCTAGTAATTAGAGTACGAGTATCCTCACTTTTCCTCGAGATGAGGACATCTCAAATCCCTAAGTTGGGGAGATTGTAATGTACCCAATATTTTTCAATAAAATTATTCCATTTACATTGCAAATATTAAAGGTTCGTATTTTGTTAAGTCTTAAAGCTTTCAAACGGAACGATTAGATCCCAAATCTGACTCTAGAACTACTAATTACGATCCTTACTCACTTGAAAACAATAGGTTGATGGGAAACTTAAGCCTCAAGATTGTATCTAAAGATAAGAGTTGACCTTTTAGGAAAGAGAGAGAAATTTTAGGAAAGGAGGAGTAATTTTAGAAGAGAAGGAGTACTTTAGGAAAGAAAGAGTCTTTTAAAAAAGAGAGGAGGAGTCTAGTTTAGAGCTCTTTTCTTGGAAGCCAAAGTTCTTCTTAGAGACTCAAAATCGGGCATCGAAATCCATATTCGTAAAAAAATAAAATAAAAAAATTTTAACAGACGTGAACAAGCGCGAACTTATCTCTATTTACTTTCCTCTATTTTAGCTATCTTTAAGAGTCTATATAAAGACCCCTCTCTTTTCACTTTGGGGACACACACTCTCAGAAACGGAAGCTCTCTTGCCTTGACGTCGGAGTTATCTTCTCTCCCTCAAGCTCTTACCTTCAAGCCATCTCTATCTCCAAGTCTTTCTCTACCATCTCGTGTTTTCCTTCGCATTTTCGAGTTCTCCTTCTCTCTTCCCCTTTTCTCTACCTTGTTTTATGATGGCCCCGAAGCGAGTGACTTGAAGCTTGAAGAATGCTCATGTTGTTCCATCTTTACGGAAGGTGCAAAAGAAGATATCATCTACTCCAATCATAACTCAAGCGGAGGTATCGACTCCGAAAGAAGGAGAAATCGTCCAACATCAAATACGAGAGGTAATCGAACATGGTGCTAATTTGGTCAGAAAAATTTATAATTTTGCATTTCTATTCATGTTGGCCTGGGAAGTCAAGCATAAGAAATCCCTTAAACCGTCCAAGAAACGTGATTCTATAACAAGAAACAAGTATATGTTTTCATAGATTAGTGAAAGAACTGTTTGATAAATTGTCATTGTTTATTAAATTGTTATTTTTTGATAAATTATTATTATTTTATAAGTTGTTATTGATTGATATGAAGAGTTGGTTGATCATGTTTGAAGAATCATTTAAAGAGAAGAATTGTTAAAAGAATATCTTTTCTTCCTCGCGGTTAGCGAGATGATTCTGTGATTAGCAGAGATTAACCTGAGGTTATTGGCTCTCTTTTGTTCCTTGGGGTTAGCGGGATGCCTCGTGGGTAGCGAGATGCTTGGCGGTTAGCAAGATCTCTCATAGTTAGCAGGATGCCTCACGGCTAGCGAGATGGTAAGGTTGCGCAATTCACGGCTAGCAAATAAACCCTTTGCAAAGACTCTGTTGATTAGATAGAGAAAGGCAGCAGGTAGCGACAACTCATGAGAAATTAAAAAAGTTATTTTTGTTGAATTATAGGGATCTCTTCATTAGGCCTTGCTTGAATCGTTTTGGTATTGTTTAAAGGGCTGTATAAAAGCATTTGTGTCTAGAATGAATTAAGGAACACTATTTGTATATGTAAAATGGTGTGGTAGTAATTAGAAAACAAGATAAAAAGTGTGAGTGTGGGGTGGAAAGTGGGGGTTGCTGGCTCTGGTTGCCAGTCAAGGATGGGTGGTCTTGATTAGTCAAGAAACTCTTCACTCCCTCTTATTAAGAGAAGTGAAATTAGAGACTCATTGTGCCAAGAGCCAAGAAGTCTCAAATATACGTGCCCTTGAAAGCTATGGACCGATTAGTCGGGTACTTTTCACATTATTTCTAGTTAGTTTAAACTAAGTCTCATATCATATTTATGGTTTATGGATGCCGGCCGTGCCTCTTAAATGTGGGAAAAAAGTCATTGTTTATGGACTCTAAATATGTCAATGGGATTTCATATTTATGTTAGAAAGTAGTTTTCATTAGAATCCTTAAATTTACAACCTGGCTTGTGGTGTATGACCCTTATAACCACAAAAATGATGGATAGAGCACTTCCTCTCTTCTATTGCTCGTATCTCTACTTTGTGAAAATAGAGTAGGGTGTCGTCAATGGAAAAAGGATAATAAAGGAAGGCCATTTATCAAATCATCCCAATCTTCTCGGGATTGGGGTCCTCACATTTGGGCCACCCAATTTTGGGTGGCCCAAATGAGCACCTTTATTTTTGAATAGGCATTTAACGATAATATACACAAATAATAGTAGCGGCAAGTCATGCAATAATAGTCACTATATTCCCGGTACTATTATCGCGTATATTGCTTATAAACCACTATCGTGTTTTTTGTTGCTGGTATTTTCGTGTACACAATATTTTCTCTTTCTATTTCCCTTTTGTTTCGTGGAAATGCAAGCGGTTGTAGAATGCTCCTCTTACAGTAGCGACAAACAATAACACAAAAACAAAGCCACTTTATTCATATTTGCTTGTACAGTTTGGGTTAACTAACCATATATCCTCACATAAGTTTATAGACATCTAATAGTTGAAATCAACTTACCAATATAAACCATAAATCATATATAAACAACTCGGTCAACTCTTGATGTTGGATAGGGGGAAAGGTGAACACACCCAAAACCCAAATAGTTTGCCTCTTTATAGCCCAAGATAATCATTGCACCCCAATCCACTAGAGTTCACCTTCAAAACTCGCACAATTGACAGCATAGCACATTGATTTTTGCCCATTTGCAACCGTGCCACAACACACATCACTCTCTCTTTCTCTCTCAAGCCCGAGGAGGCACGCACATCCCAAACACTGGCACCAGATGATTCTAACAGAAGGGGGAAGAAACGGCATCAAAATCTGACATGGTTTGCTTCAATTATGAAAAAAACACCTGTTACAAAACGACCTTGAAACCATGCTTCTACAACTTGGCTCCATCGGTATAAGCACGGCGAGCATAAGAAAAAATGGGACAATTACTGAGTTCGTCGTCATGTGGCCCTCCTAGCTGAGAATGCAGCAAAACAAACTCCATGTTGGAACCCTTGTTGGATCCAAAACAGTCCAACGACTCCACATCCTCCACTTTTGAGAGCTCCTTGTTGAGCTCCACCTAGGCAAAAAACTATCCCCAAGAGCTCCTTCAAACTCGGCCTGCAAGCTCCTGGTTGAGCTCACCCAAGGACCTCTCGTCCTCTCCAAAAGAGCCCCCCCAATTCAAAAAAGATAGCCCCCTAGGATATGAAAACAACCCTCTTTTTCTTTGAAACTTTTTATTCTTGGCTTTCATTGCATGTGAGGCCACCCTTGGCTACTATTCTTTGCACTCGGCTTGATCTCCAAGATTCACATGTATCATCCCCTATGTGAGGCAACAACGGCACTGTTAGTGCTCTTAACCTTTATCCTAAAAAATGTGGGGATCGTTATGGGTGCATGTGAATTGGGCCACCTTACAGTTCCATGTGAGCACCACACAAAGCGAGTGCCACCCCCTACATCCCAAGGCACCACCACAGGTGAAAATCGCCGGCGTGCATCTCCCAACACAACACCACGCACCGCTTTGCCAGAGCTACAAGAGCTCATAGAGCTCCACTCTTCACTTAATGCACACAATGGGGATGCCAATGTAGCCAATATACTTTGCGATATGAGCTCCCTTCCATGCATGTAGGATTTAAGGTGGACACATGGTGGCCCGTGGTCAGTTTCCCCTCCAAGGCCTCAATAAACTCCACCAAAGCAATGAGTTTTTTAAATCTCCTCCCAACTTGCAATGCTTGCCACTTTTTGCCTAGAGCTCTTGTGTTTGGGCTATAAAACCTGCATGGAACCTATGGTTCTTGACTTTGAGCTATGCCAATCTATCCACCTTTTTATCTCTTCATGGTCTCAAACGACGAGTACCAAAATTGAAAAAATCATCACATCCCTCCTAGATGACAATTGTTCCCCAATTTCAACAGGTTGTAACTCAGTAATCGTAAGTGCTATGGGCAATCTGTCACTTACTTTGACCTTCCTTTTCCACATAGAATACATAAAAACCCTGGCAAGGCTCCAAAAACCTCAAATGGAACATCGATCGAGGTGACCAAACTAGCATAGAACTGGCCCCTTGTGAAACTCCGACTAGAAATATCTTAGAAATCAGAACCACAAATGACAATCTGAAAATACCAACATGCTCCATACTTCAAGCACTACACATCCGTCACTTCAAAGTGGCTCTGACCAGCTGGAATCACCTATCTGTCTTAGATTTGCAATGCACGTCTAGCTCAAACAGCCATATCTTTCACCCCGTGCCTCCCATTGATGCGCCCTATGGACCTCCTCCCTCAACACTTTGAGCTTTACATTTCCCAACAAAAAATCAGCACCTTGATTCTCCTTCACCTGCTACCCCATCAAGCCCCCTCTAGAGCCCTCTTGGCCTAGAAAACCACATAAAGCATACATCTCCACAACCACTTACTTGCCCAAGCTCTTTCCATCTACTCTAGCACTCTGCCATGCACTTGTTAGCATACACATCAGTGCTTGTACCCTCTACTAGAATTGACAATGCATTGAACTGCGAGGACGCACCATCAAAACACACCCAATGCTGTTAGAAGTGACACCCTCCTATGATATAACCAGTCATGGTGCAACATGCAGCAATGTTGCACAAACAATGTGTCATGCACCTTATCATCTAATATGAAGAAAAAAGGGATTGTTTTGAATACCTCCCCTGCCTTGCAGTAGTACATAATGTGTACAAAAATGGTTGCCTAACTAGAATATCAATGCATCAACTGAACCTCATTTTGCTCCTTGAAGGTGTAATTCTTGACAAAAATCAACAACTGAGACAACAACATTATCCAAAAACTGAAGTAGATATTCTTTGAACTGTTTTCCTTGCCATTGAGCTACATAATTGTGAGTGATAAAGATCTTCAGCTTGGTCTTCAAGAGTCGAAGAAGCTTCCAGCAGTGCATTTCTTTATGCAAAATATCTTTTCTTCTTTTACTCTTTCCATTCTTGTCTTTTACTTCTACATACGCAAATACTTTGACAAAAAGACTCTTACATGGCTTTGTTGTCTCCAAGCAACATATTTCTAACTTCCTCACTCCACATGTCTTGCAGGCTCCCACCATCCGGCATTCCCCTTTTATGAAAAACTGCATCTACTAGCTTTGGACAAAGAATGGACTCTCACAACTGTGTGACACCTTTGAACGTGTGATGTGAAGCCAAGTAGCCCCTACCAATGTTATCGCCTCTAGCACAGATGCTGCATACACAGTTGCAACCTGTATCATGCAGCCCAAAAGTTTGAGAGTGCATGTGCTTCAGTGCGTTCTTTAAAAAGGACATTTGAACATGGTATTCTTAGCAGCATGTGCATCTATCTTTCAACCACCTGCAGAAGAATGGCTTCAACATCTCAAACATTCTCATGTCAATCTTGCAATCTGGATGTTTTTCTTTGAATCGATGAAAGAGCTCGGCCTTTAATAACCATAATTGATCAGCATGTTTAGTATGATGAATGAATCAAAATAGGGATATACAAAAGGTTACCTAATACATCCAACATGTTCATAAATACAACACGATGCTAGTTATCAATCTGTGTATGCTAGTTAGCAATCTGTGTATGCTAGTTAGCAATTTATGTATGCCAGTTATCATAAACACAGTTCTGATTTTCATTACACCACCCCAACCTGGAAGAGATCTTTCCTCTAAGAGGCCTTGCAACTCATACAAGAGGGGACCAAATCCCTTCTCAACATTGTATTTTGGGCATTGTCAAAGACTTGGATGCTACTTAGCATAGTGTATGCTAGTTAGCAAAAACAGTTCTAATTTTCCTTACACAACAAACATGGTAGGATCTTTTTACATACCTTGAATGCTATTAGCATACTATCTGTGCTAACAAGGGTGAATAGTGTGTATTTTGTCATATGAGGTATGCTAACTAGCATGGATAGTGTTCTAACTCTACTAACTAGCATGAATTGGATTCTGTCCATCATACCCTGAATGCTCACATGAGTAACAAGTGTGCTAATTAGCATAGCAGTTATGCATTTGAGCATACTCAGTATAACGATTTGTATTCTAGGTATTCTAACTAGCATATATTGTGCTAACCATCTTGACCATCTTGCTAGCTAGCATACTTCAAATAGGAGGTAGCATACTCATTACCTCCAACAACATTCTGAGGATGTTAGTTTTCATACTAGGTACAACATAAAGGGTGTTAAAGTAGCATACATAGTATTCTAACCAGCATACACATTATGCTAACCAACATACACTGTGCCATAATAACTAATATCTAATTCTCCTAAATGATTTTATCATGTTAAACTGATCATTTAATATGGGGAAGTGCCAGTGGAGAAAAAGCTAGAATATTGGTTAAGCTGGCAGACCGGCCACAGTAGGGATCCAAAGGAGGGAAAATAGGGATCCAAAAGAGGGGCCATCTGCAAAAGAGCTATGTGCAACAATGGGCTCCAAAGACCTTAGGGTTCAGCCCATTAAGACTTCCAAAATGCTAAGGTTCCAAAATTCAAAGGTTGTGTGCAATGGTCAAAAGCTTAGGAAATTGGATGCTTTGTGTGTGTCCCAAAAAGTCTTCCCAAAGTCCTACAAAGGAGGGGGCGAGCCCAAGAAGTAGGGGATGATAAAGAAACTTACACACACACACACACACACACAGACAAACACACAAGCTCCCTTCACACAAAGGGAATGAGGGACACATGTCAGCTCCCTAGGCCAAATGCCCACAACGTGTACTCAAATCCTATTGGATGGCCATGGAGGTGGACCAATGCGAATTAGGCTAGAGTAAATCTAATTTAATTAATTTAAAAACACTTAATAAAATAACCAATAGGAATTAAGCTCTCTAGAAGACTATTGGATAGTCTCCCAAGGGATCCAATGAGCATTCGGTAGCCCAATGGCTTACCTGATTCCTATTGGCTAGGAGGCAAAGGGGTCCAATGAGAGTTTAGTTGAATTAATCAATTACCTAAAGCTCTCACAAAAGGGGAAATGGGGACACATGTCAAAACACTATCACTTATGCTACTTAACTTTCATTGGCTAAGCTGGGAGAGGTCCAATGAGGTGCTAGCAAGAGCAAATAGCAAGAGGGGTTGACCAAGAGAGAGAGGGCTGATTTTTCAAAGGAAATTATCCACACACACTTACACAAGCTCATGTGTAGAGTAAGAAGACTCTCTCTCTCTCTCTTCTCAAGCTTTAATGGAAAGCTTATCACCTACTCCAAGCTTGTGAGAAGGGAGGCCTACACCAACAACTCTTGGATTTGTGACGCAAATCCAACCAAGAGCCAAGATTCAATGCATGCTCATATCCTCTACCATGATAATTACTAAGCTAAACTATGCTAATATGAGTGATTATGTGAGGAGATGTACACCTTTCTTGTAAGACTACTCATTCTTCCTCTCAATCTACTCTCATACCCCGATAGCTCTCAGCATCTTTGAAGGTGTGTGAGGTCTTGGGTTTGAGACCGTGAGGGAATTGATGTTGTGTTTGATAAGAGTTTTTCTTAGTGCTTGAATTTTCCATCTTCATTGCACTAGCTAGTATTGAAGGAACACAAAGAATTGTATTGTAAAATGTCTCTCTTGATGGGAGAAACCATAATACAAAGCCTTTTGGAGGGGGGACCGGCTCCATGCAAATCCGGTCCTCAACTATTGTCAATTGCTTAATTTCTCTCTCTTTTGAAGTATTGTTCATGCTATCTAACTAGGTGTTATACATTTTGTTGCTCTGTCCACCCAAGCACTGTTGTTATTCTCATTAGGAATCTATTCTAATCAAATTCTCACTATGTTCATTCTATTTTCCGCTACACACAAGTTACTAGACCATTAAATGTTTCATTGGTATTAGAGCACAAGATTTCTCTTTACTTGCTCAAGAAGGGAGGTCCTCAAGCTAGCTATAAATGGTTGGTATTATTAATTTCATGTGAGTAAGTAGAATAGGGAATTTTCAGCCTTGCAATGCGCTTTCCTTCGTGCAGATAACGGGGCATCACCTTCGTGAGCTATGGTCTTAATAGTGGAGTCCTATGGGGCTTGCCTACGGCTTAACCACTATTGAGCTATTAGAAGCTTGACATGAGCCGGTGTTGTTTTGGTGCTGAATGACCCTCTCTTCTATTCCTTGCAATTAATGGTATTCGAGCCACGGGTATAGTAGCTTGAGTGCTTTTTGTAAAGGGGTAAAGAGGAGTAGCAACTAAGTGCCAAAATACACCTAAAAAGTTGTTAGAATGGCTGAAAATAGTAAAGAGAGTGAAATTAATGTTGATAACTTTGATTTTGCTAATGAGCAGGCTACTAATGATGCCTCAATCCCTTGTTAACTATCTTGTTTCTAGGCTTCAACAAGCCATGGGCAATCCATCCCTCCAAAGTGAAGTGCAACAGTAGCTTTATGCTCATGGAATCCTCCAAGCTCCCCACCATGACGAGAGAGCACCTAGGAAGCCTCCTTGCAAGACTTGCAAAAGAGGTCTCTCTCCAGTTTGGTAAGAAGAGAGGATCCATATGAAGGGCTCAAAAATTTTCTCCTTGATGACGCATCTCCTTCTGAAAGGAGAATTCAAGAGCCCCCACCGAAGGAACAAGAAACAGGTGAGTCTCCTGCCACCTTGGCAGAGATGGCTCCACGAAGATGGCGGCTAAACGCTCTCCATCACCTCCAAAACGGAGAAGACCATTGCATGCTCCTCCACACCATAATTCAAAGATGGATGACGAAAAGCAAGAGAAGAAAAAGGCGAGAAAGAGGACACCCTCTTCTCCATCTTCTTCATCCTCTTCCTCATATAAAAGTGATGGTGAAGACAAAGAAGATCAAGGCAAGAAAGAGGTCACCCTCTTCTCCATCTTCCTCAAATTATTTACCTTCTAAAGAAAGTGATGGTGCAACCTCTGAACCATCAAAAAGAAGAGGCCATAGAAAATCCTATGCCACATGGAAGAGGTCGTCCAAGCTCAAGAAGTTCAAAGAGAGAGGGAAGAGCATCTCTTTCCTTACCTACAATGGCAGCTTTGGTGCTACGGACAATGTCTTGGCCTTTATCCAACAATTTGATTTGGTGATGAGGGCTTCACGGAGTCCTCTAAGCTATGCCATGTAGCTATGCAATTTCAAAAGTCCGCCAGGAAATGGTGGTCTAGCCTACTGGCCAATGGTGAAGCTCCACAAACATAGAAAGATTTAAGAGCTTCCATTATGAAGCCGTTTTTGGCCACCGATGCCAAAGACAAAGTACTCACCAAATGCCGAAGCTTGAAGCTCTCTCCTTAGGAATCCATCCACAAATATGTAGACAAGTTTTGGGACTTACAACTCAAAGGAACTGTCTTTAAAAAGTTGGATTTTGGAGAGCAAAAGTAACAATTTTGTGCGGGCTTAACTGAAGAAATGGTGGAGTATGTCAACTCCCAAAGGCAATGCACCATATCGGCGGTTATACACCATACTATGGTGGCTTCTCGAATCAATTTCCAAACGGGGGCTAAAAGAAATTTTAAGCCCACAGAAAACAAGGGTTCCAATGAGCCTAAGGGGAAGGACAATGTCCAAAAGTCTCTTAAGAGCAACTCCAACAAAGCTAAGGAGAAGGGACTTTACAAAGGTAAAAACAAACTCTCTACTGAAGAGCTTGAGTGTTATCGCAAGGATAAACTATGTTTCAAGTGCATCCAGAAAGGGCATGCATACCACTATTGTCCCCAAAAGAACACCCGCCATGAGCCTCCTAGATCTACCTTGGTCGAAATCCAAGAGGAGGAAACTCACCACAAAGGATCTTCTCTATGCCATGCTTGGGGAAAGGTAAGAGAACATGATGCTTTTATTCTCTTTGACCCTGGTTCTACTCACAATTTCATATCCACAAAGTTGGCCACCAAGCTAGGCATACAAGCTTACGAGATGGGAAATGTCCTACCCGCAGACGGTGCTTTCAAGGGGCAAGAAGCTTCAGTTACTCCCTTAATCGAGAAATTGAGGCTCCATGTCCAAAGCTAGGTGGACAAAGAGTACTTCTTTATCTCTCCCCTCAAGCATGAGGATGTAATCCTAAGGGCACCATGGGTTGATTGCATGGCTGCCAATGTTAAATTCCTTGAAAGGGGAATCTCCTTTAGGTTCAGGGAAAAATATATGTACATAGATGCTTGTTAGCCTTGCATATTCTTTCAGTAAAGTGCTATTGAACCCATAGTGGTTTATTTTTCAGTTTGTAATTAGGGAAAATCTTTGTGCCTCTTCATTCTTCCTAGTAGTTATCCTCGCTCCTGCTGGTAGTGCATTGTAAGAGATGAAGATGTTGAATGCAAGGCTATGGCTATGAGGATTCTGTGTTTCTCTGTGTATTCTATCTTCAATTTTCATTGAGTACAATGATTCTGTTCCGAACTTGCACCCATACTGAAACTGTTTTGAATCTGTAATGAGATGATGTACTGCTTTAATGGTTGATTTAGTTTTTATTCCCACTCCCCTATGCCTCAATAACAGTTGGCGATTCTGTTGATTGTCGAGAAAACTTTGATCAAAGCCTTAGTGGGCAATGGGGTCTAGTTGGGGCATATGGGATTGTGAACCTGAAGATTTCCTGCAAGCATTCTCTAATTGGAAGTCAGAGGAGGAAGAATAGGAGGATTATAACCTGATTTTCCTTCAGGACTATTTTCCCAAATTTCCTGGTGATTTAAAGCTTCACGTTGCTTCCAAGATTTTTCAGTTTTACAAAGCACAATATTTTCCTTTTGGATTAGGGAATGGTCCAATCAATTTGGTTAACTACACTAGTAGACAACTCAAAATTTTCTCAAAGATCACAAGTAGAAGGAGACATGTATGAGTGATTCACGGGATGAACCACCAAACATCTCCTATGGCACCAAGTTTTAGAGAACGAGATATGAATCATGGCTGGAATCTCAACTTCAGAGATTAGGGGATTATGCAGGGGAAGAAATTCCTGAAGTAGGAGCAGTTACAGGTTTGCCATCAACTCTTGAAGGAACAGGACCTGGAGAGACCAGCAACACAAGTGGAGACCCACAACAGGAGGAAGGGGAAACATCTTCACCTCGACCAATAGTGCAGGGAAGAAACCCAACTCCTGAAAGAGTCCTCCATTAGTTAGTTGGCATTTGAGCAGTCCATCAATTTTTGAGGGCAAAGAGGCAACTGCAGTTTCCTCCACCACCACCTTTACCATTGTTGACTTTTCATCCTTTGGGAGGTCAACGAGTTCAACCAGTACCCATTATGGAACAACCACCACTCAACCCTAAAGTAGGGGTAGCAAAATTCAGTGGGAAAGAATCCCAAGATGCTGATAGTCATGTGGGACAGTTTGAGACAAGATGGTGTGCTAGTGGGTATGATCTACTTTATAATGATGCTATCAAGAAGGAGCACTTTGCAGCAACATTACAGGGAAAATCCATGTCTTGGTTCATGCAGTATGGTACTGCTGCATTCCTTGATTATGATAACCTGAAGGTCAGATTTTTGGCCAGGTTCAGAGTAGAGAAAACCCCTGAAGATGTTCTGTTAAGAAAAAAAAAAATCAAGCAAAAGGATTTGTTGGGTTGAAGATTATGCCCAATAGTATGATGAATAGGTTTCAAGCCAATCAAAGGCCCTCTTGGGAGAAACTTGGTGATTATTTTTGTAGAGGTTTGAGGAATCAGTTGAACAGTGCAATTGTAGGACATGCTCCTCTTACCCAACCTTAGGATTTTGCCAACATAGTGGATGCAGCAATGAGAGCTGGAAGAAGATATGGCACAAGTGAAATCAAGAAGAGTAAGAAAAAGAAGTCTAAACAAGACTGAGATTCAGAGGATGTCAAATTCAGATTCAGATATAGAATCAACTTCAAATTCTAATATGGAAATAGATTCTAAAGAGGATGAAGATGACACATGGAGTGCCAAGAGGAAGAAGAAGAAGAAATCCAAAAGGAAAGAGTCCAAAGCATAGAAGCAGAAGAGTAAAGGAAAAGAAAAGAATGGTAAGTCTGAAGTCAAGGAGTCAAACAATATCAATAATAAGCAGATTTTGGAGAAGCTGAAGAAAATGCAACCTCAATCCTTCCCAAGTCTTGGCAAAACTCTATTTTGTCAGGTATGTCAAAGACCTGGACATGATTATGATATCTGTTATTATAATTTCACCTTTAGGGGAAGGAGACCTGCCCACATTTTAGCAAAGATGGAATCAGGTGCTAATGTGGTTGCACCACAACCCTTCAGGGGTAGATTTTAGGATTCAAATCAACAAAGGCCATTCCAGCAAGGGAGCTGATAAAATGGGTCAAGGTTTCAACAAACCAACAATCCAATGCAACCATGTAACTATTGTGGGGAAATGGGACACATGCAAGGACCTGCATGTGAGCTATGGTGTAAGCATAGAAATGAGAGAGGTATTCCAATTGTGAATTTCAATTCCCCAAATGCAGGCACTAGTTCTTCCAGTGGTGGTAGAATGAAACCACTAGCTCAGGTAAATGCATTGTTTTTAAATGAGATTGACACTTTAGATGAAAAACACGGCAGTCAACCATTAGAACTTGAAAACAGACTGCTTACTAAGAAAACAAGAGGAAAGTTACCAAAACCATACATTGATTCTGTACACACTTCTTAGTGTGATTTCTCTCACTGTATTCAATTTGAGAAAGTATTTGACAAACCATAGGAAGTGCAAACTTTAGCCATTACAAGACCCAAGGGTGTTGGGCGTCCCATAGTTGCAATAGCTCCAATGACCAACAAAATTATCAATCCGGATGGATGAGCTACCCAACTAGGGCATGGAAACACTCACACAGTTAGTGAGCTAATCATGGCAACACAAATGGTGAACTCTATGAGGTGAGCTTCTCGGACTATGGAGGAGCTAAGCCAAAATGAAGGGCAATCTCCATATCCACTTCTCTTCACCTCCAATCAACCCAATTACACACACTATGATTGCAAGATGCACACAACACTAATCCTATCATGCAACACACTAATCGCAAGCACACACACATAGATCTATTAAGCACCACACTCCAATCAAACCTACATGCACACACAATCAAAAGAGGGAAATCACACAAGATTAGAGAGGGATCAATCACTAATTAGTTAAATTCTAGTTAATCTAAGCATCATATGCAATCATAAGAAGTAAGGGAGAGGCATAGTGAGAGAGAATCAATCATTGATTAGTGTTATTCAATCTCATGAGCAAGGAGAAGCTCAAGGACTCCATAGCCACACACCTCAAGATCTCTCACCAAAGAGTGCTCTCAACAAATGACTTGAGAACCCTAATTTCTTTTACACACTGCCTTATATACCTAGGTTAAAAATATGCAATGTCCGGGCGCCCAAGGCCTTTAGGGCTCCACCACTTACTGTATCTGTAACCTACACACAGTAATTGACGTGTTCTTTACAACTTGGAACTCCCATTGAGCCCGTAACACATTAGAAATATTAAAATGGCTTGAAATCAATTGGGAATTTCCAATACGTGCTCATTTTTAGAAAAAGTGGAAAATGTGTACCTCCAATCTTTACTGCTTCTTCACTTTGATAATGATGTGCATTCATACGTCTTCGATCTTTAGCAGCTTTTGTTACTGACGTTGACTCAGTTAACATTCCCCCCTCCTGATTTTAGTGCCCGTCCTCGGACACTGTTGAAAAGTGTCCATGGAGGTTGTGGAAGGTTTTTGATTGGTTGTTGATGGCTGATTTCTTTTGTCATTGAATTTGTTGATGAGGGTCTTCATTTGTTGTTGGATTTCTTAATGAGGTTCAATTTGTTGTTGCAACATCTTCATTGGTACAAATATGTATGATGTGAGAGATGATGTGGCATTTGTCCATTGTAATAGCATAATGATGAGGCTGATGTTTATTTATGAAAAGTATGTACAAGGGAAGTAGAATGATGAGGTTCTAAATTAGGGTCTAATACCTGGATGACCAAAGGGAAAAAACCCAGTGGAAAAAAAGTGCCTTTGATACGCGCATTATTGGAGTACTTATTAGCATGGGAAATATTAATAAAGTACTCAAGGGATTATTTGTTGATAGATATGGAATTAAAAAAGGCAACAAATATGAAAGGGTAGCATGATGGAACATTGGTTTGCCTATTTGCAGTCCACTCAAGGTGCATAGGTGGAAGCAAAAAAGAGTGTCTAATGCATATATATAATAATGGGACATCCTATTTATGCAAACACATAAATGCATGGAAAACAATATGCTGTGCAAGAAAGAGTTTGAGGGGTTATTCAGAAAGATGGTGTAGCTATAAAAGCATATGACATGGCTTTGCAAGATGACACCCCTTTAAGAATGGTTTTCGTTGTTGACTACGAGGATATATGCTCTTATCTTACTGTGCACTGTGCGTGAGTGTTGGACTCTATGACACTCCACCAATTGTAAGTTAATAGACTTTGAGTCTTATGCTCATCTCATCCAGCATGAGCAACATGACTTTATATATGCTCAACTCTTCCAGCTTGAGTGCCTAAGCCTAATAACTACGACTCTTAGCACATAGTTTAATATGACTTGAAGCTTTGGGACTAATGCTTTGCTCATTTTATGGCTCAGCTACCCGACTCTGACTACGCCAAAGAGTGTTTTTTGCACCCTGGAGACTTGACGTTTTACATTCTTGTGCTTACTACAAACATTTCTTCAGGTAAAGTAAGCTTGAATCCTCAAAGAGGATTAGTAGAGGACCAACTTGGCATTGAAGGTTTCTTTTGCCATACCCGTTTTATCATCTTTGAATATGCATTCACGTTGGTTGGGTTGTCCTTCTTTGACTGTGAAGCCTCCATTATCCGTTTGATTCTCCAATTGTGCCTGTTGATAGGAGTCTTTGATGTTGTTGTAGGACTCTGTTGGTTGTTGACATCTGGCTTTCGACTAGGAGCATTGGAAGACTTAGGAATCCAAATCTCTTGATGACCTTTGAATCTCCTTTGTTGACTTTTCTTTGCTTTAGGTCTTGTTGAGCTCTTGAGATCTTCATGTAGGTCTGGTATAGCTACAGTTGGCTTGCGATTGACTGGTAGCCAAATCTTTGTATAGCTTGTGTAAAGTCCTTGTCCAAGAGGAAGATTCTTTGAGATCCATGTTTTTTTTGTATCCTCTTGAGAGTTGTGGTAGAATTTAGCATCTCGTGATGTTTTTTGGTTGTATACTAACTTCTTAGGCATCCTAGGATATTGTTGAGGTTGATACCTTGTGGGCCTTCTTTCTTGGGAGGGACTTGAGGTTACTTCATATGCCCTAACCTGAGGTTTTGGTACGCATATTTGTCTATTACCTCCATAGTACTCCTGTTCTTTTAAGCCCCATTGTGAAGTTATCCATCCCATGTGTTTGTTTTTTTTTGTTGATTTCCTATCTTTAATCCAAAATTGATCATTGACTTTGACTAAATTGGTTTAAACAAACACTTGCTTGACTTTGCTTTGCTTTCTTGAGTACTTTGGCTGAAATATCTTGCTCTTTTGGTTTCAATTTGGTCAGCATTTGACTTGAAGTTTTGAAAGTCTGACTTGCTTGAAGAAGCTGATCCATGAGGGTTCTTTGATGTAGAGGCATGTTCTATCACACCTTCTGTGCTAGTCGGTGGAAGTTCCACTTTAGCCTTACCTTTGTCAGCAAGATTTGTCTTCTTTACCTCTGGTCTTGGTGGCATTCTTTGCTCAATAGCTTTCGTGGTCGCTCTTTGCTCTATTTGATTTGAACTTGCTATTGCCTGATTTTCTTCAAGCTCTTTTGAAGTTTTGTTCAATGGAGATGAATCATCTTCAATAAGCTCTTCCATTTGAATTATGCTTGAGGACTTTGTATTGTCGTCCGTGGGGTCTTCATTCTTTGTTGTCTGTGATGACTCCGTCATGTTTGAAATATGTATCTTTTACATCTTCTGAGCCATTGGCATTCTAATTATGATATCTTTTGGCATATCTCTTGCTGTGATCACATGAAATTGAGCTATGATGATCTGTGAACTTACTTCAATGGTGGTGGAGATGATTCCCCAGCATTTTTCTTGTTTGTCTCCTGATATGGTCACAAATTCAGGAGCATCTTCCAGTTGTGGTTGGCCACATCTTTTCCAAGTGCGAAATACATGAGGTTTTTGTCTAGCTGAAAATCTAGCTTTACTTCACTTGACAACTTTTCTTCATTTTCACCAACAATGTTGCACTTGATCGTCTCAGGATGTGTGTCTAAATTGACTTCTTTTGCTATGGCAACATCCATTGGTTGAACTTATCTGCAATTTCTTTGCTTTGACCACTTGCTTCATTTGATGTTGACTCCATTGGCTGTGATATTGCACTTTTTTGCAATTGTTGAGCATTATCCTCTTGCATCTGAGTAACCCTTGATCTTAGAAGATCCACTATACTTTCTGGCAGAATCTGTCTCTTTGGAGGAGATTTTGGTGGTGACCTTTGTGTAGATTTTTAAACTTTAGGTTCTTTTGACTTTGAATTTTGTGCCACCTGTTCTGGAAACTTGAGGCTTTGCATCATCTTCAGATAGTCTTTGACTTCAGACGGGCCATCCGTAGGGGTTTGTACAAGGTCATGATCTTGCTGATATTTGTTACCATGTGCATCTTGATATGCATATGTGAGCTTGATCACATGTAACTGTTTGAACACTATGGGATTTGTCAGATTTTGACTCTAATTTGCGGAGATCAGCTGAAACTTTTGTCCCTGATGATCTTCATAGAAGCATTTGTTTGCAGCTTTTGAGGGAACCTGGGTCAATTGGAAACTTCCAACAACCATCTGATCTTTCAATGGTTTCTGCTTTGAAGAGGTATGTTGGTGAGAATCTCTAAGGCTTCGAACTAGTGTAGCATTTCCTGGTACATAAGCTAAGCTTGATGGATTTATAGCTCCCCCTTTCCTAGGGTGATCACTATAGCCTGCTTCATTGTAAGAGTTCAAAATTGTTTTGCTCTGGTTTAGTCTCACCTTTTGGGACTATAAAGGCACACTTTGGGTGGCATTGTTGATGTTTGGCATCTGTAAACCTTCTACATAGTTTCCTATGCATCTTCTTGAAACATCACAAATTATTCCCCAAGTTAAGCTGTAGATAGCATTATCTTTGCCTTGATATTGTCTATCCCATGGGTCTCCAATCATATGAGCTTCTGTGGTTTCAGGGCCCAATGCATCATAGATGCTAAACTCTCATCTATATCTACGACTGTTTTGGTCAAAGTATATGTTCGTTTGGTCACAACATCGAAGCTTGATTTCCGATGGAGGAGAGTTTGGCTCTGAACAAATATTTGGGTTCACCTGGGTAATATCCTTCAGCTCTAGAGAGGATGGGCTATAATAGATTCTTTCCTCTAAAATGAACCATCCTTTTTGATCTATCACTATACGCACTTCTATGAGCTGGTATGTGGGCCGTTCAAACACTGGTTGATCCTTTTTGTACAATTGTCCTTTTTGGTCTACATAGTGTCTATATGAATGATGTCTACCATACAATGCTAACATCATTCTGTGTGATGTGCCCCTTAGACTCGTGAATGATTGCACACTTGTGTCAGTGGATGCAAATTCATTTGCAAACCTAACAGCCTTTTCAACTTTTGGTGATATCTCGACACCTTGACTAAATTCGTGCAAGAATTTGTTGTTCAAAGAATCAATTTTAAGCTTTTCAGGTGCCTGTGCATCTTTATGCTCATTTTGAACTTGCAATGCTTTTACTGGTGCTTCTAAAGGTAATGCAGAATCATCCAATTGCATTAAAAGTGACAAGTTAAATGCACTTATATCGAGATTTGCATTTCCAATTTGCTCTGTACCTTGCTTGGCAGTTGATGTGTCCCTGTTGTCTGGATTTCTTGGACAATCTTCAACAAAATGTCCACCTTTTCGTCCACAATCTGAGAAATACGCCATGACTGGTGGTATTTTATTTGGTCCTGTCATGTCAAGCTCTAGTTGAGAAGCTTCTGTTTTTGTGCTTGCTAAATTGTCAAGATCTTCTTTTAAAACACTAAGCATCAACCTGTAGAATACTCGATCTAGACCTTTGTACCGTTTTTGGTTTGGTTCTCCAATTAGACTGGCTTCTATTGGCTGATCTGTTGGATCTTCCATTACTGGCTCTCGACTATAGATCTGACCACTGTAATCCATGTACAATGACCCTGATTGCATATGCACTAAATGGATGCTTGGCGGATTTGTGCAGAGTTTTGGATAAACACTTGGGGTGACTTTTTGAACTTCTATCTCCACCTCATCTTTGAGCTTGCAATACCTGGCTCCACTGAAGTCAGTGAACATCTGGGAGTTCTCTGAATTTGGATTTACTCTGATCAATAGGATCTTGGCTCCTGTGCTGCTTTTGCTGCTCATAAGATACCTATGACCTTCTGTATCTATGTACAAAAATTTATCCCCATTGTATCATATAGCCGAAAAATCTGGTCGGTTGCAATTGCACTTGTGCTGCCACTACTATTGGCTTGCTCTGCTGTACTTGCATTATCGGGTGGATTTGAGTCCATGTTGGCTCGTTTGTAAAAACTGTCGATTAGCAGAATTTGGTGTTGATTGGCAGAATTTCTCATGCTTAGTTTTGATAAAACTGCTTGTGGCAAAGCACTTTTGCAGTTGACTGCTCTTCAATCTCACAAGAGTTGATAAAATCTAGCTTGACTGTGTCAAAATTAATTGCAACCTTTTGACACGATGCAAAACTTGAGCCTTAAACAACCTAATCTGCAATCACATGTGAGTTGTGGTCCTGTTGTTCGATTAGAAACTAATGTGCACTGCTCTACTTACACCTGCTCGGTTCTCGCATGCGTATTTTTTGAAATTTATTTGACGCTCGACTGCTTCGAATTGGTCGTTTTGCTTTCTTTTTTGGCTAATCTGATCTTTTTTACACGGTGTGCTTGGTTTGCTGTGTTCGCTCGATGTGTGGTACACTTTTCGGCTTTGCTTTTGCTATTCTGGGTCTTTTGTGGGGCTCGTTTTGGCTTTTTCAGGCTCTTTCTGACTATTTCTAGCACTTTTTGGTTATTTCTGTGCTTACAACCACTCTCTTTTTATTTTTTCCTACTTATTTGTGAAACTTTAAAATTTCTGACTCTTTTAGTCTTTTTTAATGATTTTTATGTTTTTTTTTGGGAAATTTTTGAATTTTACGAATTTTTTGTAATTTTCTAAATTTTTTGTGATTTTTTCTTTTTTGTGAATTTGAAAATTTTTTGTGATTTATTTGAAGGTTTTATGAGTTTTGTGGTTTTTTTAAATTTTTTTCAGACACTTTTGAACGTTTTTTGTGAATTTTCTGTGACCCTTTTGAGTTTTTTATGGTTTTTGTGATTTTTTTGAATCTTTTATGATTTTCTATGTGTTTTTTATTTTTTTATGTTTTTAATTAAAAAAACTCTTTTTTTAATGAGTTTTTTTTCTAACTTTTTTTTTAAATTTCTTATTGGGTTCTTGATTTGTTTTTTGTTTTTATGATTTTCAATGGTTTTTTTTTGTGAATGTTTTTTTTTTTGGACTAATACACAAATTAATGAAATGAAAGTGAGAAAAAAAGAAGAAAATGAAATTGAAATGAAATGAAGTGAAATTTAAAGAGAAAGAAAATGAAATGAAATTAAAATGAAATGAATCAATACAAAAGTCAATGACACAAAAAAAGGCAAAAAGACAAAAGACTAAAGACAAAAAGGCTCCACAGCCGCCGCGTTGAGGAAAGAGAGAAAGAAGACAAGTAGGTCCCCCCTTTTTTTTTTTGAAAATTTATAATGTCTTCTTGTAGCTTGTGTTTTGTGTATGTAAGGGTGGGTTTACACGTCACGAAGCACAAGAACGATGACCGAAGCGGAAGAAGAAAGAAGAACAAGATTATTTTAGCATCATAGGAAACTATCCCAAGAGACGTCAAGCTCTATCCGACGAGGAAAGTCTATGCGCCGAAAGGCACGCTCGAAAACTGAAAAATAACCGAATTTAGGTCGAAAATTAGCCGAAACGTGTAAAATCACCCGGAAATCCAAAAAATTGTCAAAAACTTGAAAAACTTATCCAAAAAATACCCAAGAAATTTCTACAAATTCTCCACACATTGAGGAATAGTGCAGCCAAATGAAATTGCAAAAATCTCATCAATTCAATTGCCCAAGATTTTAATCAATAAAATCAAGACTAGGCAATTAAACCGGCAAAATTAGGTCAAATTCGACGCAATTGGAGTGTGTAAATTACTATTTTGAACACAAAAACGCAGCATTTAATCATTACACACATCCAATTTGCAATCAAACTTCAAATCAATCATGCAAATTAAACACTTTTTTAGGCACACACACACACACTAAAAAATTGATAGTTTTTACCAATCTTAAGGTGCGCACACAAAATGGTTAAACTTGTCAGATTTGCAATGTGATTTCACAAATCATTAGTTGGGCATGAGCACAACACACATCAATCATCACAATTGAAAAATCATAATGCACACATTGATTTATAGGTGCTCAAACATGGACAAAATAGTGCACACACACCTAAAATTAGCATACACACACTCAATTAGAATGCACACACACTTGATTTTAGTGCACAAAAATTGACCATTCAAGCATGCAATTAACTCAATTAGGCATCCAATTAGCAACACACATTCATCAATTAGCAATTGAAACTTATCAAATTCATGCGCCACCAATTCTTAACAAATTTGGCATTACGACGACGTGAAAATGAATAATCGTAAAATTTTCAATCCACATTGCATCAACATAGCATTGCATCAACATACATAGCATTACATTGCATCATCATGGTGGGATTTCTACACAATTCTACACATCTTTAGATTCTAAGGAGGTTGAGAATACCACCTTGATTACCTTTCCGTTGAAGATCAATTGAATGGTCGAATGCTCCAATCCTTCATAGCACATTAGTAAGTTAACACAAATTAATCAAAATAGTAAGTGGTTAGTGTGAAATTAGAGTGTGTAAACACATAATTGGCAAGATACGGTCACACATTAGGGAATTATGAACACAATGCTTTATGCACACACATTCAAAATCCACAAAAACATAAACACACAAGTGCAATTAGTAGTGAAATTAGTGAAGGGACTCATTCATTTATGCCACAATTACACTAGCGTAGGCCATCGTCCCCGGCAACGGCGCCAAATGTTGGGGGTCCCATCGTTGCAATAGCTCCAATGACCAACAAAATTATCAATCCGGACGGATGAGCTACCCGGCTAGGGCATGGAAACACTCACACGGTTAGTGAGCTAATCGTGGCAACACAAATGGTTAACTCTATGAGGTGAGCTTCTCGGCCTATGGAGGAGCTAAACCGCAATGAAGGGAAATCTCCATATCCACTTCTCTTCACCTCCAATCAACCCAATTACACACACTAAGATTGCAAGACACACACAACACTAATCCTATCATGCAACACACTAATCGCAAGCACACACACATAGATCTATCAAGCACCACACTCCAATCAAACCTACATGCACACACAAGCAAAAGAGGACAATCACACAAGATTAGAGAGGGATTAACCACTAATTAGTTAAGATCTAGTTGTCTAAGCATCATAGGCAATCATAAGAAGTAAGAGAGAGGCATAGTGAGAGAGAATGAATCATTGATTAGTGTTAATCAGGTCTCATGAGCAAGGAGAAGCTCAAGGACTCCATAGCCACACACCTCAAGAGTTCTCACCAAAGAGTACTAAAGAGGACAATCACACAAGATTAGAGAGGGATTAACCACTAATTAGTTAAGATCTAGTTGTCTAAGCATCATAGGCAATCATAAGAAGTAAGAGAGAGGCATAGTGAGAGAGAATGAATCATTGATTAGTGTTAATCAGGTCTCATGAGCAAGGAGAAGCTCAAGGACTCCATAGCCACACACCTCAAGAGTTCTCACCAAAGAGTACTAAAGAGGACAATCACACCAGATTAGAGAGGGATTAACCACTAATTAGTTAAGATCTAGTTGTCTAAGCATCATAGGCAATCATAAGAAGTAAGAGAGAGGCATAGTGAGAGAGAATGAATCATTGATTAGTGTTAATCAGGTCTCATGAGCAAGGAGAAGCTCAAGGACTCCATAGCCACACACCTCAAGAGTTCTCACCAAAGAGCGCTCTCAACAAATGACTTGAGAACCCTAATTTCTTTTACACACTTCCTTATATACCTAGGTTAAAAATATGCAATGTTTGGGTGCCCAAGACCTTTAGGGTTCCACCACTTACTGTATCTACAACCTAGGCACAGTAATTGACGTGTTCTTTACAACTTGGAACTCCCATTGAGCCCGTAACACATTAGAAATATTACAATGGCTTGAAATAAATCGAGAATTTACAATATGTGACCATTTTGGGGAAAAGTGAAAAATGTGTAACTCTAATCTTTATTGCTTCTTCACTTTGATAATGTGTGCATTCGTACATCTTCTGTCTTTAGCATCTTCTGTTCACTGACGTTGACTCAGTTAACAAAGGAAAGTTTCCACCACAGGAAGAGGAGCAAGGAAAAGATGTTGAGGACCCTATTGATTGGAAAGCTCATGAGAAGATAAGGAGAGGAGTCATACAAGAGATACAATCTAGTCAAAAACCTGACAAAGTAGCAGATTTTGCGCCCATAAATTCAGTTCAAACAATCTGGGAGAAGATGGGTAGTAAGCAGTCAGATTTTACATCACTTCTACATTCCTTGAAGCCAGATAATTTAGTGCAATCTTCTACCAAGGGATTATCTTATGACCTTTTTGAAGCCCTTATGGATGCCCCAATTTCAATCAAAGTGGGACAGCTCTTGAAACCGGTCCCTGACTTCAGTCAGGTGTTCCTGAGGAAATTGACAGATGAAGCTCAAGGAAAAAAATTATCACATGAAGAAATGGGACATATCCATCTAGCACACTGTTGATTCTAGAGATGTAGCACCAAAGGATGTAAACTAAAAAGTTCCAATGATCAACATTTCCATTGGGAAGGTGTACTTGTTAGATGTGTTAGTGGATGGAGGTTCAGGAGTTAACATTCTTCTTGAATCAGTTTGTAAGAAATTGAAATTCACCAATTGGGCACCTGCACCATTTCAAGTGAAAATGGAAGATCAAAGGAGAGTGCAACCTTTGGGGATTCTTAGGAACCAAACCATAAGTGTCTCAGGATTAATTTTCATTGTGAACTTTGTGATTCTCAGACTTGAAGAAACAACCTGTTCCTACCCAATGACCCTAGGAAGACCATGGTTAAGGGCAGCTAAAGTCAAGCAACTTTGGGGTGCAGACACCATTGTGATCAAGCAGGGCAAGAAGAAGGTTAGGATGTAGATGATACCCAGGAAAACAATCCCACCAGGTTTTAGACCTTTGTATGCAGAGGGAATTAAGATGGAGGAAGAAATTAAAGAAGATGAGTTTCTTCGAAGAAATGAGAAGGAATGAGATAGTTATTCCTATTTTTGAGGTTGATGTTTAAAAAATTGCAGACACAATTCAAAATCAGGAACAGTCACCTGATCCAAAACTGACAACCAACAAAAAATTTTCAGGTATTTCAACTTCCACCAAAAAGTAACAAGAGGAGCAAGAAGCATTAGAAGCGATTAAACATGCAGAGTAGATCTTTGATGAGCAAATGGTAAAGAGCTCAAGAGTTAGGGAAGATGATTTGGAAGACATGAATCTGGGAGAGGACAAAGACCCCAGGATAGTTAAAGTGTCCACTGAATTGGACCTGAACTTCAAAGAGTCATTGAAAACTTTGTTAAAGGAGTTTAAAGATGTTTTTGCTTGGTCTTACGTTGATATGTAGGGAGCAGACCTAGTAGTGTGTCAGCATAGGATCAATTTGAAAATTGATGCAGTTCCAGTCAAGCAATAGAGGTATAGGATGAACCCCAATTATGCAAAACAGGTGAAGGAGAAGATTGAAAAACTTCTGGAAGTAGGTTTCATTTATGCAGTGGATAAAGTAACCTGGTTGTCACGCATTGTGGTAGTGCCAAAGAAGAATGGCAAGATGAGACTTTGTGTGGATTACAGGAAACTGAATTCTGCCACCATCACCATCCATTTCCATTACCTTATTGTGACACAATGCTAGATGCAGTTATAGGGAAGGAGATGTATAGATTCTTGGATGAATTTAGTGGATACAATTAGGTCGGTATGGCTTTGGAAGACAGAGATAAAACAACATTGATAACAAAATGGGGAGTCTATGCTTCCATAGTCATGAACTTTGGCCTCAAGAATGCACCACCAACATTTTAGAAATGGGTTATGGAGGTTTTTGCTCCTTACCTGACAACATTTATGAAGGTTTTTCTGGATGATTTCAGTGTGTCAAGAAGTAAAAATGAACATTTGCATTATTTGAGATTATGTTTTCAGAAATGAAGGGAGGCCAGGATGTCACTCAACCTTACAAAATGTGCATTTGCATTGAAAAGGGGTATTTTGTTGGGACATATCATCAGTAAAGCGGGTATTGCCATTGATTTCAAGAAAGTGGAAGCTATTTTGAAAGCACATGCTCCTAAAATTGTTAAGCAATAGATGAGGTTCATTGGACAGGCTAAATGGAACAGGAGGTTTTGTAGATACCTGGCTCATGTGTGTTTACCCTTGACATACTTAACAAAAAAAAATGTGGATTTTGCATGGAAAGAAGAGCAAGAAAGGTCTTTTACATTGTTGAAGAAAATGTTAGTAATTGCACCTATCTTGATTCCTCTGACTGGAAAAACCATTCCACTTGTTTGTGGATGCTGCTCATTCTGCTATTGGTGCAGTCTTGATGCAGGAAGCTGAGAAGGGTTGGTTTAAACCAATCTATTATGCAAGCAGGGTGTTATCTTCTGCAGAGAGGAACTATTCAGTAAAACTGAAAGGGAATGCCTCGTGATGATCTTTGGACTTCAGAAGTTTAGGCATTATTTGCTAGCTAATCAGGTGACAATTCATGTAGATCATCAAGCTTTGGTCTACTTTGTAAATAAACCTCATTTGTTAGGGAGACTGGCTAGATGTATATTATTGATGCAGGAGTTTGATTATTCAGTCATTCATAAACTAGGCCAAGAACAGGTTATTGCAGATTACCTGAGCAGATTGGCTACAGGTGAAGTTCCCAATCAAGAAATTGATGAATTTACCTGATGCAAACCTGTTTCCAGTTCAGGTCATTCAAGACAAAGATTCATGATATGTAGATATGTTTTACTTTCTTCTTGATGGTGTTTTACCTGGACAAATGGTGGTTACCCAGAGAAAGAAACTTGAATGGCAAAGCAGGTCCTTCACAGTGATTATGGGAGTCTTGTACAAAAAG
The DNA here is from genome assembly GCF_014529385.1 of Adiantum capillus-veneris. Classification (NCBI taxonomy): domain Eukaryota; kingdom Viridiplantae; phylum Streptophyta; class Polypodiopsida; order Polypodiales; family Pteridaceae; genus Adiantum; species Adiantum capillus-veneris. The sequence goes on from NC_140957.1 coordinate 51,243,835, forward strand.
GGAATTGATTAGATACTCAGAAGATGTGTGGAGCAGTTTGAACAACATGCAGTGTTAAATGAAGCCCATTCAAGTAATGCAGGTGGTCACTTTTCAGGAGATATTACTGCAAAGATAATATTACAAGCAGGTTTATGGTGGCCATCAGTTTTTAAGGATTCCCATAAGTTTGTGAAGTTCTGTTTAACTTGTCAAAGGGATGACATACCTCTCAATGCTGATAGGATGCCTTTATATTCTATTCTACCACTTGAACCTTTTCAAAAGTGGGGATTAGACTTTGCGGGCCCTGTGAATCCAACATCAAAATTTACAGGTAACTAGTATATTCTTGTGGCAATAAATTACTGTACCAAGTGGATGGAAGCACAGGCAATGAAGGATAACAAGGCAGAGAGTGTGGCCAAGTTCCTTTACAGAAACATAATGACCAGGTTTGGATGTCCAGTCGAATTAGTTTTAGACCAGGGTGGACATTCCATCAATAAAGTGATCAGGAAGCTTACTGAATATCACTTGATTATCCACAAGAAGTCCACAGTTTATTATCCACAAGCTAATGGTCAGGTAGATTCTACCAACAAAACTCTAGTGAGGATCGTGAGGAGAATTGTTTCAGAAAACAAGAAGGATTGGGATACCAAACTAGATTCAGCATTGTGGGCATTCGAGACAGCATTTAAAGTTAGCACTAGGATGACACCATTTAAGATGGTATATGGTTTGGAAGCCATTGTCCCTATGGAATTTTTTGTTCCAAGTTTAAGGATTGCACTTCAGTATAAATTGTCAGGAGATGAGTCTTCAGTTTGCAAGCAAGAACAATTACTGAAATTGGAGGAGAGCATAATTCAGGCAACATATATCACTGAAGCAATTCAGAGAAGAAGACAAGCTTGGGTGGACAGGAACATTAAGTACAAATCCTTTGCAGAAGGTGATTGGTTACTTATGTACAACAACAGACTTGGCAAAAGACCTGGTAAGCTCAAGTTAAGGTACTTGGGGCCTTTTCAGATAGCAAAAGAGATAGGAGATTCAACATTTTTGTTGGCATATGCTCAGGGCAGAATTTTCCCAAAGGCAATTAATGGCTTTAGGCTAAAACCCTTTGTGGGTGTGAAAAATCCCCTGGAGAGTAAAAATAATCATGGTTTAGCACATAGAGTATTTTTCGTAGAGATTTGTGATGTCAAAATGTCATGTCGAGTGAATTCAAAATTTACTTTTAAACAATACCTAGACGTTTTACCCTGTCAACACACCAAAGCATTCTCCTATGCACATTTTCTACACCTCTTATGCTGTGTTTTCTTATGCTTCTTAGCCATGTCAAAGAAGCCACTCACTGTTGACATCTCCTCTGCTATCCCTACTCAAGAATCTGAAGAACACACAAAAATGGGGACGCGGCTTTCAACAAGGAAGGCTTTGCACAGAGCTCATGCTATTGAGGCTGAGGATATTTTGATTGATGAAGAAATCTCAACACCATTAGAGACATCTCCATTGGCAATGGACACTGGTCCAGTTGACTACACCTTCCTAGAGATGAGACAAGAGCTTGACTTGTCTGTATTGGCACATCAAGAGTGGTTGCAGAAGATTAACCTTCTTTAGTTTTCCATGCTTCCATGGAAGCACTGGAAGAACAATGATTCTCTTATGACCTTTCTCAGTCGTACAGGACACAAAGGGGAATATCTTTGGTAATTACTGGCTAAGCCCTGAATTGATCTCTACTATTTTTTATCTTCACTTGGAGTACAACAATTCAGTTGTTGGCAAAGCTTCTGAGACACTGATAACCAAGGAATTTGGTCAGGCTCAGGGCGAGAGAGGATATTATCCAATCAAAAAACTTTAGAATCCTTTCAGATTTCAACAATTGAAATAGTTTTTAGAGAAGGTATGTATTCTTGTAAAGCTGGAGTATATCTCAAAAGAGAAATTTTCACTCTTGCATGCTGCAGAGGGTGGAAGGAAAATTGGTTGTGCAAATTCTCTTTTTCAAAGGCTTAGTTCAAAAATCTTTCAGAAGAAAAAGAGGAAGGATAGGTCTACCAGGATTGGAACATTTTTTATTGATTTACAAATCCATGCAATGAGTATAACAACCCTAGGTGGATTGTCTCCAAAAGATTTTGTATTTGGCGATCTTCTTGAGGGAAATAAGAAAAATGAGACAGGGAGCTCTCAGACAGAGAATAGAAAGAAGCAGAAAGAAGATCCTCAGGAGAAAGACATGAAGTTTACCCCAACTGAACAGGAGGAGGAAGATCTATGGAGAAATTTGAATGATCAGTTTGAAATTGATCTGGATTCTTTCATTGAAATTCCTAAGCCTATACTGAAAGTTGATACTGCCACAAAGTTTTCCCCTAAGAATTCTTTAAAACTCAAAAGAAAGAAGCTTAGTAGCCCAGTAGAAGAGGTCAAACCAGAGTTGCAAGAGGGAGTACAATTCAGTAAATTTGGTGAACAAATTGGAATTTTTGATGTTATAAAGCTCTTAATCTGGTGAGAAACTTTGCATCCCAGTCACAACTCAACAGTTCAGTAATGCAGAGGGAAAAATTTTAGTAGAAAACTCAGGTAGTTCAGATACAAAGTGTTTCAAAGAGGAGTCAAGAAGATAGTAGGTTGATTGAGGAGCAAGAGGGAATAATTCATAAACTCAAAGATGATTTAGCTGCTGCTGCTAGAAACTCTATTGACTTCTACAGATCATAGTTGGAGAGAAAAGAGAAATCTTTAGAATAGATTCAAATTTGGAAAGAGAAGTGGATGTCCAGTTTGAATACTCATTTGGAAGTCTTAGCTCAGGACTATTCCAAACTACAATTAGAGAATAGTGTACTCTTGAGTAGAGTCCAAGCTTGTCAAGAGCTAGAAGCAAAGATCAGGGATATGTCTAAAGAGGACCTAGAATTGAATGGCTGGTACCTCTTACCACATGATATAGAAATTTTGAAGAATGAAGTCAAAAAGCAGGGTGACTAGCGGTGGTTAGACTTGAGGAGAAAAATTGTTTTCCCTTGTGAATATTCCCTATCAAAGTTATGCAAAGGAGGAGAATAATGAAGATTATGTTCTTTTGCAAAAGAAATTTGATGACTTGAAGAAATATTTTGAGCAATTGAAGATGCAGCAAAGTTCAGAATTTGCTCACGGATGTAAAATTGATCAAGGCAATAATGAAAAGATGGTCACAGGTCATGCAGTTGATCCTGAATCTAGTACTGATTTTTATATCTTGATTAGTGTTGTGGAAACTCATGAGGCAATGCATGTGGAAGATGCTATACCTGTAGGTAAAAGTGACGCATTTCAGAATTTGCAATCTGAACAAACTGAGACAGGTGCAGTGACAGAAATCATGGAGGAGATCATGAGCATCAAGGAGTTCAATGAGGAATTTACAGATTTCCATAAAGAAGAGGCATTGCTTGATGATGAGAAAAAGGTGGCAAAAGGCATTGCAGATACAACAATTCCTGCAGATTTCAATCAGGAGACAGTAACCCTAGAGGAGCCCAGTGGGACGTTGCCAAGGGAAATTGATGTCTTAATGTTCAATAGTGTTTTTTAAGACTAAGTGGGAAAGGGTAGTGTTTCATTGGGTATAGTAAAGCATTTGTGTACCTTGGATTTGTTTTCAGGCACTGCACTTTATCTTGTGAGCACTAGATTTCGATTAGGAAGGGATTTATGGGAAACAAGTCAAAACTTTTTGGCTTTCAAAAACTTTTTGCCACCGGGCTGTGCCAGGTGTTAGCCTTGCATATTCTTTCAGTAAAGTATTATTGAACCTTAGTAGTTTATTTTTCAGTTCGTAATTAGGGAAGAGCTTTGTGCCTCTTCATTCTTCCTAGTAGTTAGTCTCACACCTGATGGTAGCGCATTGTAAGAGATAAAGATGTTGAATGCAAGGCTATGGCTATGAGAATTATGTGTTTCTCTATGTATTGTGTCTTCAGTTTTCATTCAGTACCCTGATTCTATTCCGAACCTGCACCCGTACTGAAATTTTCTGAATCTATAATGAGATGATGCACTGCTTTAATTGTTGATTTAGTTGTTATTCCCACTCCCCTATGCCTCAATAACAATGCTAAGCAAATGGGTAACACCATACCCGTTGTACATACGCAAGATTTCAATAAGTCAATAAAGAGCTCTATTTCCGTGTACATGATTTTTGTTAAAGACTCTCAAAATGAACCTAATGTTTTAGCAAAAGCAAATATACACAATCAAAAGAAATTAGAACTATCCAATTTTCTCAAGGGGTTTCAAGATGACTTTATTGACGACATCCCTTGTGAGCTACCTCCTAAACGAGGCAATGATGAGCATGCAATTGAACTTCTTCCAGGAAGTTCACCGCCTAACAAGCCTCCTTATAGAGTTTCTCAAGCTCAACAAGAGGAGATTATGTGGCAAGTGCATGAGTTAGTTGAGAAGGGCATGGTTAGGCCTAGCTCATCTCCATTTTGTTCTCCTATGTTATTAGTGCAAAAGAAAGACAACACATATGGTATGTGTGTCGACTATAGAGCACTAAATAGGATCACTATCAAAAATAGGTTTCCCGCTGTCATAAAAACTAATATCTAACCAACCCAAATGATTTTCTCATATTAAACTGATCACTTAATGTCAGAGAATAAACGGGAACAAGGGTTAAGATATAGACATGTGCTTATAGATCTATCTCAACACGGGGCCAATGGTAAAGGAGCCCAAATGAGAGATGGTCTATCAAAGAGCAAGGCTAACCAATGGAGCATAAGACCTTAGGGTTAGCTTCATTGAAGACCTCCAATAATGTGTGTAAAATTCCTTTGACCTTAGGTAAGCTAGGGCTGAGCTTGAGGCACGGGAACCCGACCCAGCTCGAGGTGCTTATCCTGCTTGTCATGTTTGATGGCTAATGTCCTTGAGGTGCTTGATGATTGAGGTGCTTAATGATTGAGATACTTGAGGTGCTTGAAATGCTTGAGATGTTAGGGTTGCACTTGAGGTGAGAACCCAGCCCAAGCTTAAAGTGCTTAAGGGCCAAGCTTGTGGTGGGAACTGGGCCTATGCATGAGGACTTGAGGTGTCAAAAAGTCAAAGATTCAATCCCTACAAGGAGGGGGTGATCCCTACATGAGGGGGGATGAGAGAGAACACCCACACACTCACACAAGGCATGCATGGTACAAAGAAAGCAAAAGGGACACTTGTCAAGTTCCTCCTCATGTTGCCCTCATTGTGTGCCTGAAGCCTATTGCTTGGCCACCCAAGGGGTCCAATGATAATGTAGGAGATTTAATTAATTGATTTTGCATTTATCTAGCCCTCTCTATCAAAGGGGAAAGGGGGGACACTTGTCTCAAGGCTACCCTTGCTGCTTGTAATGCCTCCTGCTTATGATTGGCTAGGCCTGGAGGGGTCCAATGAGCTTCAAGCATGATCTACAAGGGGGGGTCGACCCAAGCAAGATAGGGAGTTGCTTAGGGGGTATACTCACCCACACCCACTCACAAACACTCTCATTGTGTTCTAGGCAAGAGCTCCATCTCCTTCTCCAAGCTCCTTGAGAAGTTGAGAGCCTACACCAACACTCTTGGCTATGGAATGCAAATCCAACCAAGAGCTATGCTTCAATGCTTACGCTTTCCATCTTCTCCATCTTCATTAATAATGCTATTATGTATGCTAAGAAAAAAGAGTGATGATAAGTGAGGAATTATTTCTTTCTCCTATGGAATACTTCTTCTTCCTCTTCCCTACCCTCATTACCTGCTAGCTCTCTCCACCTTCGAAGGTGTTTGAGGTCTTGGGACTGAGGCTTGGGATAGTTAATGCTTTCTACAAAGTGCATGTTATGATTATTGCAAGAAGGCTAATGGTTTATTGCAAGTAGATTAGTTACTTAATGCAAGTAGATTAATCGTATTGCAAGGTAGATTAATTGCTGCTTTAGGCACAAGTTGATGCATAAAAGTATACATCTTCATGCACTCAAATGATTTAGGGAACACAAAGACTAATGATGTTCACGAGTTCTTGATTGTTTTCAAGCTAAGATTGATTGTTGATATTATGCAAAAGCTTGGTATATGAAGCTTCCATCTCCATAATGCCAAAGAGGTCTCAAGGAACACAAAGATTGTATTGTACCAAGTCTCTCTTAATGAGAGAATCTATAATACAAATGCCTTTTGGAGGGGGGATTGGCTCCACATAAATCCGATTCTCAACTGTTGTCATATTCTCTAAAATCTCTCTCTCTCTCTCTCTCTCTCTCTCTCTCTCTCTCTCTCTCTCTCTCTCTCTCTCTCTCTCTTGCAAAGGTATTGCTCATGCCTAGTTAATTAAGTATTATGGTTAAGTTGCTACTACCAATGAAGTTCACCCTCTGTGCTCTCAAAGTTGCTCACTCTAATTCTCTTAATTCCGCTATTCTCTAAATTCATAGGCCATTTCCATTAGATTGGTATCAGAGCATTTGGTTTCTCTTTTCTTTATTAAGAGGAGAGGTCCTTAAGTAGACTATAAATGGTTGTTGTTGTTAAGTATATTAGGGTAAGTGGAACTGGGATTTATTATAGGTTTTGTTGAGCCCACTATGTGGGATATGGTGCACACCTCGGGAGCTTTGGACTTAATAATGGAGTCTTTTTAGACTTGCCTACGGCTTTACCATTATTGAGCCATAAGAAGTCCGAAAGGAGCTAACCCTTGGCAACTCTGCTATGTTAGACCTACTCCTCTACTCTCTATAATTAACCACTTTGAGCCATGGGTGTAGATACTTTAGAACCGATTTTCAAAGGCTAAGAGGAGTGGCAACTAAGGTTTTGAATTGCCAAAGCATACATTAACTACATACATAAATTTTGTTAACATGGCTAACAATAATCAAGAGAGTAGAACGAACATTGATAACTTTGATTTTGCACATGAAGGTGCTAATGATGATGCTCCCATGTTTATCAAGTGTCTTGTTTCTAAGCTACAACAAGCTATGGGAAACCCAACCCTACAAGGTGAAGTTTTCCAACAACTTCATAGTTATGGGATTCTCCAAACTCCCCCAAAAGAGAGAACGCCTGAGAAGTCTCTTCAAGAGATTTCCAAGAGAGGGCTCTCTACGGTGAGAGAAGAGGAGAACCCATATGAAGCGCTTAAACGATTACTAGCAGGCTTACCTCCATCCAAGAAGAGAGGTGAAGTCTCTACTATAGAGCCTTCACCAAGGGAAGGAGAAAGAAGTGAGTCTCCCAATACTTCCGAAGATGTGGCTCCAAGAAGATGGAAGCCTCAATGATCTCCAACTCCCCCCGAGAGGGAAAGATTTCCGCAAAGTCCTCCTCCTCATTATCACCAAAAGGAAGAGAAGTACCAAAAGAAGGAAAAGGAGAGAAAGAGGTCACACTCTTCTCCATCTTCATCACCTTCCTCATATTCCAATGAAGGTAGCGGCTCTTCTCTCAAAGAGCCCAAAAGGAAAGGCCATCGCAAGTCCTATCCGGTATAGAGAAGGTCCAAGAAGCTGAAGAAGTTCAAGGAGGGAGGAAAGGACACCACTTTTCTTACCTATGATGGCACCTTTGGTGCTACGGACAAGATCTTGGCCTTCATCCAATAGTTTGATGTGGTCTTTGGTGATGAGGACTTCATGGAGTTCTCTAAACTGCGTCAGGTATCTATGCATTTTCAAAGCTCCGCTCGTCAATGGTGGGCTAGCCTACGAGCCCAAAGGAAAGCTCCAAGGACATGAAAGGCTTTAAGAGCCTCCATCATGAAACAATTTTTGGCAAGCAACACTAAAGACAATGTCCTCAGAGAATGGTAAATCTTGAAACTCTCTCCCTACGAGTCTATCCAGAAGTATGTAGATAAGTTTTGGGATTTACTTCTCAAATCCAGTGTCTACAAAAAGATAGGATTTGAGGAGCAAAATCAACAATTTTGTGCCGGTCTTTTTACGAGATGGCCGAGTATATTAACTCACAAAGGCCTAATGCCATATTGGCAGCCATACACCATACTATGGTCGCCTCTCAAATCAATTTCCAACAAGGGGTTAAGAGAAACTCTAAGCCCATGGAAGTGAAGGATCAAAATGAGCCTAGAGGAAGGAATAATGCTCAAACTTCCTCCAAAGGCAACTCTAGCAACACCGATAACAACGCTAAGGAGAAATGAGTCTACAAAGGTAAGAATAGACTCTCTCCAACAGAGCAAATGTTGGACATATACAAAAGGAACTACGAGCTGTTTTACATGACGTTGACACATGGAAGTACTTCTTGTGGACTCCATCCATGATACAAACCAAGCTCTTCGACAATCAAATGAGGTGGGCAAATTTCTTTTTGCAATTTAAATTTTACATTGCTCACATTGCTGGCAAGCACAAACATGTAGCGGATGCACTTTTCCAATGGCCAAGGGTAGATAGGGTATCAATAGCAACTTACAATGAACTATGTTTTATGATAGTTAAATATGCTTCTAACCCAGGATTTAGGGATATGATAATAGCCTTTACAAATGGAAGAAAAAAGAACCACTCACGTTGGAGGATGGTTATCTTCCATAACTCAATAGGCTATATCTCCCTCACTTCCCATGCTCCTCCCATATGCGGGGCAAAGAGGAATTCGAATTTACTCTGCTAGGAGTAAAATCATACTTGTATTGGCTTACCAAGAAATGAGAACATACAAGAGTATGTTTCAAAATGTATGGTATACCAAAAGATGAAGTATGATAGAAGGACCATGGCTTGCCAACATCTAATTGTGTCGGATAGAAATCCTACCATGACCACTAATTTCTGATAGAGTCTCTATCAGAACTAAAGTAACCCTCTTATGTTGGCCTACTATTCCAACGGATGGCCAAAAGGAAAATCACAAAACTAATGATCCTTGATCTACTAAATCTTGTGATTCGAAGTAGATCAATGCTCAAAATGAGAGAAGTACTTACCCTAACAACAATATGTCTTTAATAACATGAACATACTTCTAAGGGGAAAGTACCTTTCAGGGCTAAAGACGGAAGATCCAAAAGTCCCTTGTAGCTTAAGGTACCTGAGAAGATCTTCATTGCAAAGGAGTATAGCTGAGATCAAAACGAATCTTTTTAGAAGATTAAACATGCTATATCCATCTATTAGCTAGGCAAAAAAGGCTCCTGCCATTAGGCACAAAAGAGCCTTATCCTTTAAAGAAAAAGAAAAAAAAGTTGGGTCTTACTAAACTTCCCCAAGGCTCATATAAGGCAAATTATACACAAGAATCCTCCGGGCCATTAAAGGTATTATGCTAGGTCAGCACAAAGATACTATGGCCCCTTCTAAAATTTCAAGCCCATTCATTAGATGGCTTATCAATTAAATTTTCCCAACTACTGGCTCATATATATCATTTTTCATGAGAGCCTATTCGAGCCTTATTAAGGAAGAGCCACCAATAGAGGTTATAAATGAAGACCCACTAGAGATCGAGGATGAAGCAAACGAGCTCCAACCCAAGTTCATCCTTCGACACGAGCACAAGGTATTAAGAAATGGTAAGACTATTGACAGTATCTTATTTAAGTTAAGAATTATCCTTTCAAAGATGCTAAATGAATGCAAAGAACATAGCTTAAGGATAATATGAACCTTGTTAATGATGCTTACAATGACACAGAAGAGTAAGCAAATGTAAAAGCAATGCATTTTAAATGATCCATGTTTTTGTCTTATAAGACTCTCTTTTTATGTTTCGTGCACAAATTTTAAGAAGTATGCATACTTAGGATCATGTTTGTGGTGACTACGTCTCCCAAACACCAAGTAGAACTTGTCACTCTACTTTGGAAGTATGATATGGACTAAAAAGAGTAGACATGCTTGCGGCAGACAATGTCTCTCAAGCACCAAGTGGATTAGTCATCCACTCTGGAATGATGTCGTAGGGTAAAAATGGATCTCTACCCGCTAAGACCAATGGACTAATGGGTGAGACTTTACCATATCTACCTCATAGTCGAGGACGACTATGATTTCAAGAGAGAGGTAATGTCATAAAAACTAATATCTAACCAACCCAAATTATTTTCTCATATTAAACTGATCACTTAATGTGGGAGATTAAACGGGAACAAGGGTTAAGATATAGACATGTGCTTATAGATCTATCTCAACACGGGGCCAATGGTAAAGGAGCCCAAATGAGAGATGGTCTATCAAAGAGAAAGGCTAACCAATGGAGCATAAGATGGTCTATCAAAGAGCAAGGATAACCAATGGAGCATAAGACCTTAGGGTTAGCTTCATTGAAGACCTCCAATAATGTGTGTAAAATTCCTTTGACCTTAGGTAAGCTAGGGCTGAGCTTGAGGCGCGGGAACACGACCCAGCTCGAGGTGCTTGTCCTGCTTTTCATGCTTGATGGCTAAGGTGCTTGAGGTGCTTGATGATTGAGGTGCTTGAGATGCTTGAGGTGCTTAATGATTGAGATGCTTGAGGTGCTTGACATGCTTGAGATGTTAGGGTTGCACTTGAGGTGAAAACCCAACCCAAGCTTAAAGTGCTTAAGGGCCAAGCTTGTGGTGGGAACTGGGCCTATGCATGAGGGCTTGAGGTGTCAAAAAGTCAAAGATTCAATCCCTACAAGGAGGGGGTGAGCCCTACATGAGGGGGGATGAGAGAGAACACCCACACACTCACACAAGGCATGCATGGTACAAAGAAAGCAAAAGGGACACTTGTCAAGTTCCTCCTCATGTTGCCCTCATTGTGTGCCTGAAGCCTATTGCTTGGCCACTCAAGGGGTCCAATGATAATGTAGGAGATTTAATTAATTGATTTTGCATTTATCTAGCCCTCTCTATCAAAGGGGAAAGGGGGGACACTTGTCTCAAGGCTACCCTTGCTGCTTGTAATGCCTCCTGCTTATGATTGGCTAGACCTGGAGGGGTCCAATGAGCTTCAAGCATGAGCTACAAGGGGGGGTCGACCCAAGCAAGCTAGGGGGTTGCTTAGGGGGTATACTCACCCACACACACTCACAAACACTCTCATTGTGTGCTAGGCAAGAGCTCCATCTCCTTCTCCAAGCTCCTTGAGAAGTCGAGAGCCTACACCAACACTCTTGGCTATGGAATGCAAATTCAACCAAGAGCTATGCTTCAATGCTTAAGCTTTCCATCTTCTCCATATTCATTACTAATGCTATTATGTATGCTAAGAAAAAAGAGTGATGATAAGTGAGGAATTATTTCTTTCTCCTATGGAATACTTCTTCTTCCTCTTCCCTACCCTCATTCCCTGCTAGCTCTCTCCACCTTCGAAGGTGTTTGAGGTCTTGGGTCTGAGGCTTGGGATAGTTAATGCTTTCTACAAAGTGCATGTTATTCTTATTGCAAGAAGGCTAATGGTTTATTGCAAGTAGATTAGTTACTTAATGCAAGTAGATTAATTGTATTGCAAGGTAGATTAGTTACTTAATGCAAGTAGATTAATGGTATTGCAAGGTAGATTAATTGCTGCTTTAGGCACAAGTTGATGCATAAAAGTATACATCTTCATGCACTCAAATGATTTAGGGAACACAAAGACTAATGATGTTCACGAGTTCTTGATTGTTTTCAAGCTAAGATTGATTGTTGATATTATGCAAAAGCTTGGTATATGAAGCTTCCATCTCCATAATGCAAAAGAGGTCTCAAGGAACACAAAGATTGTATTGTACCAAGTCTCTCTTAATGAGAGAATCTATAATACAAATGCATTTTGGAGGGGGGACTGGCTCCACATAAATCCGGTCCTCAACTGTTGTCATATTCTCTAAAATCTCTTTCTCTCTCTCTCTCTCTCTTGCAAAGGTATTGCTCATGCCTAGTTAATTAAGTATTATGGTTAATTTGTTACTACCAATTAACTTCACCCTCTGTGCTCTCAAAGTTTCTCACTCTAATTCTCTTAATTCCGCTATTCTCTAAATTCATAGGCCATTTCCATTACACCCGCTCCACGGGTAGAAGACCTATTTGATAAGCTACAAGGGTCCACCTACTTCAGTAGGATTGACCTAAAAAGTGGCTATCATCAAATAAGGATAGTTGATCAAGACATTGTAAAGACCACATTCGCACTACGTTTGGTCTTTACAAATACATTGTCATGCCTTTTTGCTTGACCAATGCACCAATCACATTCAATCGCTTGATGGAGAAGCTATTCAGACCTCACTTAACCTTTACTGGAGTGTTCTTTGATGATATCATCATCTACTCTAATTCATTAGACGAACACAAGCAACACCTTCATGTAATATTTCAAGTTTTAAGAGAGAATAAACTTTATATTTATCGAAAGAAAGTGAATTTTTCTTACAAGAGATCCAGTATTCAGGTCACATTATCTCTCAAGATGGCATCCACATGGATACATCAAAGTTAGAGGTAGTAAAAGGATGGCCTAAACCAAGGAATCTTCATGAAATAAGAAGATTTATAGGTATTTGTGTATACTATAGATGCTTCATAGAAAAGTTCTCACTAATAGCAGGACCATTACATGACCTAACAAAGAAAAACGTTAGGTACACATGGTCTACTAAGGAGAACAATGCTTTTGAAAAGCTTAAAAAAAAGCTTATCTCTCAACCTGTGCTTACACTACCGGATCTCTCAAAGCCATTTAAGGTCCAATGTGATGCTTGTGGTGATTGCCTTAGAGCTATTTTGCTCCAAGAAGGGCACGCCATAGGCTATGAAAGTTGAAGGCTCGATCCTGCTGAGCAAGCTCTAGGAATATATGAAAATTAACTCCTCGCAGTTCTACATGCCTTAGACTCATGGAAGCACTATTTATTGGGGACTCCTTTCATTCTGCGAACGGATCACAAAGTCTTAAGTAATTCATGACGCAAACCAAGCTTTCCGACAAACAAATGAGGTGGGCAAATTTCCTTTCACAATTTCATTTTCATATTGCTTACATTGCTGGCAAGCATAATTAAGTAGCCGATGCACTCTCAAGACGGCCGAGAGTGAATGCGGTTTCCATAGCAACTCACAATGATCTATCTTCTATGATAGATGAGTATACTATTGATCCCGATTTTAGAGATGTGATTTCAGCCCTTGCACTAGGGAAGAAAGAGGAACCATTTACTTTACAAGATGATTTTCTTCTCTATGGCAATAGACTATGCGTTACTAACTCACTCCGTGAGAAATTAATGTATGAATCTCATGCTCCTCCTTATGCAGGGCATAGAGAAAAGTTTAGTCTACCCTAAAGGGGATTGAACATATTTCTATTGGCTTGCCATGAAAGCAAACTTACAAGAGTATGTTTCTAAATGTGTGGTATGCCAAAAGACAAAGTTTGATAGAGGAAAGCAACCAGGATTGCTTCAACCTTTGCCAATCCCTAGTTCACCATGGGAGAGCATATCCATGGATTGCCTAAGTCTATGCATGGGAATACAAGAATATGGACGATAGTAGACAGGTTCAATAAATAAGCTCATTTTATACTTGTCAAAAAGACTATCAAAGACCATCAAATCGCAACCCTCTTCATTTCATAAATCTTCAAGTACCATGTCTTGCCAATGTCCATAGTGTCGGATAGAGATCCTAGAATGACCAATAATTTTTGGAAGGGTCTCTTTGAGAATTTAGGAACAAGGCTAAACTTCTCTCTGGCCTATCACCCGCAAACGGATGGCCAAAGTGAAATAGCTAACCTAAAAATTCTCGATCTAATAAAAGCCTACGTAATGGAAGTAGATCCAAGATCCCAATGGGAGAAGTACTTACCATTAGTGGAGTATGACTACAATAACATTGTACATACTTTCACGAGAAAAGCACCTTTCAAGGTAATTGAGGGAAGATACAAAAGTCCCCTGCTACTTACGATACACGGGAAGATCTTTGTTGTAGATGAGTATAGCTGAGACCTACAAGAATCTTTCCAAAAGATTAAGGATGCTATCTCTATCTCACAGCAAAGGCAAAAGGCTGCTGATGACAAGCACAAAAGAGCCCAAGACTTTAAAGAAAATTATTGGGTCTTACTCAAATTTCCCAAGGCTCAATTAAGGCACATGACGGGCAAGAATCCTATGGGACACCAAAAGTACTATGCTAAGTTAGCAAAAAGGTACTATGGTCCCTTCCAGATTCTTAGGCCAATCAATGAGATGGCCTATTAACTCAAGTTGCCCAGCCATTGGCTCATACACAATGCTTTTCATGTGAGCCTATTAAAGCCTTACAAAGGAGAGCCACCTCAAGAACCAACTATTGAAGACCCACCAAAGATTGAGGACCAAGAAGAGATGCTGCAGCCCGAGTCCATCCTCCAACATGAAGACAAGGTACTAAGAGGCGGTAAGACTATCTGATGATATCTTATTAAGTTTAAGAATGATCCTTTTGAAGATGCTAGATTGATGCAATGCATACAATTAAAGGATAACCTAAACCTTGTCAATGCTTACAATGCTTCCCAAGAGTAAGCAAATGTACAAATGTTAAAAATGAACAACGTTTTTGTCTTATAAGACTCTCTTTTTCTTTATTGTGCACAAATGTGAAGTAGTATGCATGATTAGATCAAGTTTGCGGAGATGACCTCTCCCAAACACCAAGTAGAGCTTGTCACTCTACTATGGAAGATTGATAGGACTAATGTGCAGACATGCTTGCGGAAGCCTCAGGCTCTCAAGCGCCAAATGGACTAGTCATCCATCATGGAACGATGTCATAGGTAACATGGGGATCCTCTACCCGCTAGAAAAAGGACTAATGAATATTCTTGATCTTCTCTACCCCATAGTCTAGGACGACTATGATTTCAAGAGAGAGTTAATGTCATAATAACTAATGTCTAATTCTCCTAAATGATTTTCTCATGTTAAACTGATGATTTAAAATGGGGAAGTGCCAGAGAAGAGAAAAAGCTAGAATATTGGTTAAGTTGGCAGACCGGCCATAGTAGGGATCCAAAGGAGGGAAAATAGGGATCCAAAAGAGGGGCCATCTGCAAAAGAGCCTTGTGCAACAATGGGCTCCAAAGACCTTAGGGTTCAGCCCATTAAGACTTCCAAAATGTTAAGGTTTCAAAATTCAAAGGTTGTGTCCAATGGTCAAAGCTTAGGAATTTGGATGCTTTTTGTGTGTCCCAAAAAGTCTTCCCAAAGTCCTGCAAAGGAGGGGGTGAGCCCAAGAAATAGGGGATGAGAGAGAAACTCTCTCTCTCTCTCTCTCTCACACACACACACACACACACACACACATACACACACACACACACACACACACACACACACACACACACACACACACACACACACACACACACACACACACACACACACACACAAGCTCCCTTTACACAAAGGGAATGAGGGACACATGTCAGCTCCCTAGGCCAGATGCCCACAAGGTGTACTCAAATCCTATTGGGATGGCCATGGAGGTGGACCAATGAGAGTTAGTAAATCTAGTTTAATTAATTTTAAAACACTTAATAAAAGAACCAATAGGAATTAAGCTCTCTAGAAGACTATTGGATAGTCTCCCAAGGGGTCCAATGAGCATTCAGCATCCCAATGGCTTGCCTGATTCCTATTGGCCAGGAGGCAAAGGGGTCCAATGAGAGTTTAGTTGAATTAATTAATTACCTAAATCTCTCACAAAAGGGTAAAGGGGGACACATGTCAAAAGAATATCACTTATGCTACTTAACTTTCATTGGCTAAGCTGGGAGAGGTCCAATGAGGTGCTAGCAAGAGAAAATCGCAAGAGGGTTCGACCAAGAGAGAGAGAGAGGGGGCTGATTTTTCAAAGGTAATTATCCACACACACTCACATAAGCTCATGTGTAGAGTAAGAATACTCTCTCTCTTTTCTCAAGCTTTAATGGAAAGATTATCACTTACTCCAAGCTTGTGAGAAGGGAGGCCTACACGAACGACTCTTGGCTTTGTGATGCAAATCCAACCAAGAGCCAAGCTTTAATGCATGCTCATCTCCTCTACCATGCCAATTCTAAGCTAAGCTATGATAATATGAGTGATTATGTGAGGAGATGTACATCTTTCTCGTAAGACTACTCCTTCTTCCTCTGACTCTACTCTCATACCCTGCTAGCTCTCACCATCTTCAAAGGTGTGTGAGGTCTTGGGTCTGAGACCGTGAGGGGATTGATGTTGTGTTTGATAAGTATTTTGCTTAGTGCTTGAAGTTTCCATCTTCATTGCACTAGCTAGTATTGAAGGAACACAAACAATTGTATTGTAAAATGTCTCTCTTGATGGGAGAAACCATAATACAAAGCCTTTTGGAGGGGGGACCAGCTCCATGCAATTCCGGTCCTCAAATTTTGTCAATTTCTTAATTTCTCTCTCTATTGTTCATGCTATCTAACTAGGTGTTATAATTTTTGTTGCTCTCTCCACCCAAGCACTCTTGTTATTCTCATTAGGAATTTATTCTAATGAAATGCTCACTATGTTCATGCTATTTTTTGCTACACACAAGTTATTAGACCATTAAATGTTTCACACTGTAAGATCACTAGGTATGCTAGCTTACTCATAATGCTAATCTCTGAATATTATGATAGCCAACATACTCTATAGGATCACTAGACATGCTAACTAGCATACTCATAATGCTAAACCCTTATATATTGTGCTAGCTAGCATACTCCATATGATCACTAGGCATGCTAACTAGCATATGCATAATGCTAAACCCTAAATATTATGCTAGCCAGCATACTCTATAGGATCACTAGGCATCCTAACTAGCGTACTCATAATGATAAATTTTGATTACTTTGTTAACCAAGATACTATGTAAGATTTGTTAACCAACATACTATGTAAGATCACTAGGCATGCTAACTAGCATACTATTGTAATGCTAAACACTGAATATTGTGCTAACCAGCATACTCTATAAGATCACTAGGCATGATAACTAGCATACCATTAATGTTAAACCCTGAATATTGTGCTAACCAGCATACTTTGTAAGATCACTAGGGATGCTATCTAGTATACTCATAAAGCTAAACCGTAAATATTATGCTAACCAGCATACTCTGTAAGATCCCTAGGCATTCTAACTATCATACCATTAATGATAAACCCTAAATAATGTGCTAACTAGCATATTCTATGAGATCCCTAGGTAAGATCACTAGGTATGCTAACTAGCATACTCATAATGCTAAACCTTGAATATTGTGCTGGCCAGCATACTCTATAGGATCACTAGGTATGCTAACTAGCATACTCATAATGCTAAACCATGAAATATTGTGCTAGCTAGCATACTCTAGAGGATCACTAGGAATGCTAACTAGCATACTCATAATGCTAAACCCTTGAATATTGTGCTAATCAACATACTCCGTAAGATCACTAGGCGTGCTAAACTAGCATACGCATAATGCTAAACCCTGAATATTGTGTTAGCCAGCATACTCTATAGGATCACTAGGCATGCTAGCTAGCATACTCATAATGCTAAATCCTAAATATTGTGCTAGCCAACATACTCTATAATATCACTAGGCATGCTAACTAGCATACTCATGTAATGGTAAACCCTGAATATTGTGCTAACCAGCATACTCTGTAAGATCACTAGGCATGATAACTAGCATACCATTAATGCTAAACCATGAATATTGTGCTAGCCAGCATACTCTGTAAGATCACTAAGCATGCTAACTAGCATACTCATAAAGCTAAACCATGAATATTGTGCTAGCCAGCATACTCTGTAAGATCCCTAGGCATGCTAACTAGCATACCATTAATGCCAAACCCTGAATATTGTGCTAACTAGCATACTCTGTACGATCACTAGGTATGGTAACTAGCATACTCATAAAGCTACCCTGAATATTGTGCTAACCAGCATACTCTGTAAGATCACCTGTTATGCTAACTAGCATACTCATAAAGCTAAACCCTGAATATTGTGCTAACCAACAAATTTTGTAGGATCACTAGGCATGCTAACTAGCATACCATAAAGCTAAACAACATACCCAACATAGTAATAATGCTAACTGGCATAATTCTTGTATCAAACATCATACTCAAAATGCTACTGAGCATGATAACAATTATTAAAGATGCAATGCAATAAGTTATGGAAAAGTATTTGATTGATCACTTGAGGCTCTTCTAGGAGGTGCACGAGGTGTTTTATGTAGCTTTTCATCCCCACTTGCTTTCGACAAACATTCTTCTTGTTGGGTGAAACACAAGTCTCCTCTCTCCAAAAGGTGTATACCAATTCTTTTATTTCATCTGTGATAGGTCTATGATGGTGTTTCTTGTAACATGCAGCCAAGGAAGATAATCAAGCAATGACACCAAGCTTCTCTCACCGTGATTTCAACTTGAACAAGGTGCGACGACTAACTTTTACAACTTTGGAGACTTTTGTAATAGGCATGTTTTCCTTTGAATTCAATAGCATCTGCAATGCTACATTCTACAAAAACAAATCCTCATTAGAGCTTGGCTGCTTGACGGTAGCAAGTGTGTTGTAGACATTGGAGACAATTTCCATCGGCACAATAACATCCTTTGAAGATTGACCACCTCCTTTGAAGATTGACCACCATCGATCTCCCAAATATGTGGATGTTTAGCAACAAGACTCTAGATTTTCAACTTTGTTTTTGTACTGAAACCTTGTGTCCTGCTCTTGAAAGAACTCGCAATATGGAAAGCAAGTTTTTTTTCTCCTCATCGTTGATGGCATGATCTCCTTGCTCAACTTTCATCTGTTGGTTTTCTCACTGTTTTCTCTTTCTTTCTCTCTTGTATTTCCTGGTAACCAAAGTAGCTAGATTCTTTAAGTTGCAATTCATTGGCTGTAATGGCTCCCTTCTACATTCTCTTGAGGTCTGGAAACGAGCATGCATTAGATATTTGAAATCAATTAAATTAGTAGCTGTGAGAGCACATGATGCAGTAATTGAAACATGCTAACATTGGATTAAGTACACCAATGAATTCATTTGGAATTTGATTACCACCATTATAGAGCACGCCTCCATTTTCAGCATTGGAGGTTGTAATACTATTCAAAGTTCCAACATTGGGTTATAATATTGTAGGTCCATTTCCAGCATTGAAAGTTGCTAGTTCTCCATATGGATGGGTTTGTGCCAGAGTGAGGATAAGCTTCCACAATTGAACTCTAAGGCTAGCTGCCAGCGAAACATACTAACAAGGAATAAGAACAATGCTGCCTAGCACGTGAGTCTGAGAGTGAGAGAGAGAGAGATGGAGCTGGCATGCGCACACACGCACGCGCGCACACACACACACACACACACACACACACACACACACACACACACACACACACACACACACACACACACACACACACACACACAGAGAGAGAGAGAGAGAGAGAGAGAGAGAGAGAGAGAGAGAGAGAGAGAGAGAGAGAGAGAGAGAGAGAGAGAGAGAGAGAGAGAGAGAGAGAGAGAGAGAAAGAGTCCATCCACTACCCCACTCCCTCTTGGGTAATTGACAATTGGAAAAGGTAGCGGAGGGAACTAATCAAGAAATTTTTTTTCAAGACATTCCAAATTTAAATATCACTTGCTCTTTTGTCTTCAACAAATGCTAACAAGCACAACTAACTAGCATTGTCTGAGACAACCATTTCAGTGACAGCTAACATGCTTCTACCCCTTTTTCTTGCCAGGATGAGACCATCCCATGCATACAACACTCTGGAAGGCTAAGTAAACCACAATCTAGAATCTCACCGCTCTCAACTTCACCACCCAACCCGTATACACACAAACTAAAGGAGACTCACCAAATTATGCCTGAATCATACAAAACTTAAGGAGCACCATCCCCTCACTAGGATAGATTTTTCCCTAAGTGTCTACACTCAAAATCCTTTCTCTAAACCCATCTGCAAAAAATGTGTATGAATATAGAGCTAAATTCTAAAAGTGCCCAAAATTGAAATCTATGAGTGCCTATGTGTAGCTTATGTCTGCTTGATCCTAACAACTACTTGCAAGCAAAAAATAGACATTGTTAGATATACTGATGGCCACAAATAGCTTGTAGATGTGTCGATGTGTGCACTCCATCTCACGTGGAATGTTTGACATTGATGCATATCTCTTGCTGAGCCTATCGTGATGGTGCAGTCGGATCTCCAATGTGATGAATGAGCGGGGAGTTACGTCAGGAAGAAGCCCACGCTCTCTCTCTTTCTCTCTCATACACAGTCACGACAACTTAAACTTGATTATGATAAAATTTGTCCTTAAAAATGAGCTAGGTACCTTATATACTAAGGCCCCAAGGGGTTCACCATGGCTACCATAAGTTAAACCTAAAATAGAGCTCACGGGGTAAAATGGCTTTGTATGTACAATCAAGAAGTGTCATTGCACCCCAGCTTCTGCAATTAGACTAGCGAATTATTACAAATGATGTTTATAACCATAATTTGTAGCATTTTATAACTCTCAAAAAATAAGACTCTGTTGAGTTATGTCGTGCTTTTGACCCACGGGTCAATACTCCTTCCTCCAAATTCATGTTGTCCTTGACATGACCTGGTTGTCAATGCCAGTGCAGTGTTGTCATTCTTGCTTGCTTGTGCACCACTGCTTGTACTTTTGTCAGACCACAACAAGAACTATGATCCATGAAAATCATAGTTGATGACGAACTTATGTCCTTCACATCCAAGCACCGAGTTGAAACATCGATTTTTGTCATTATAGGTCTATTGCCAGATCTAAATTCAAAAAGAACCCAATCTTGTTCAACTTGACTCTTATCATCTTGGATAGATAAAGCTCCATCCATCACTTGCTCCAGCAAGTTTGTCAATTCTCAGTACTTACCATTTTCAAAAACAACTTCTTCAATCTTTAGAATTGAATGATTGGCTTTCAAATTTTGTGATCCATTGAGAACTTTGTAAGGATTATGTAGAAATTGTAGGGCTGAATTTTCAACTTCTTTAGGCCAAGTTGCACTCCAATAATAAGTCTATATGTCATGCCAGATTTGGGAGATATTTTTGCTGATTTGGGGTTCAAAACCCATGTCCAACATTCAATTTGGCTCATCAAGGAAAAAATATGTAACCCTGCAAAGGTTGGTTTGTCTATCATTTGTATCTACTCTTCTTCGTTGGTGACTCCTTTGTTCCTACATCAAGGTGATCAAAGTTGCATTTGCCACTGTTAGTTTTTTTGTGATGTGTAAATCATTATACTACGACTACTTGATATATGACATAATTACAGCTTGACAAGCCCCAATTAACTCCCCAAGTTAGTAACTTGCTTTGAAAAGGGCTTATCCGACACCATTCGCAATAGATGACCATCTATGAGCTATCATGGTCCATTTGTCCCGAAAGCTCATATACATGATGTATAAGGTATGTAGATGGATATTATGGCTTTAGAATTGAAAGCATTCCATCTCTTGGTAGCTAGGGGTTATAATTTGTTTTTTGGAAACCCTTATCTTGTACTATCTATACATAGCCTTCTGACAAAGCTTAGCTTGATTTGGACTTGCATTTGGCTTTCCAAGTTTTTTTGGATTTTAGTCAACACAAGATGGCTCCTCGATTGTACACGGGAAGCTATCTTGTTATTGTAGTGCATCCACGCAAAATCAGTGGAGGAAATGTAGTAATAAAACATGTGTAAAAAATGGAGCTTCCATAAGATCACTCTAAGAAACGATGGAAATAGCGATGATGAATTGGAAGAGCCTACCTAAGAAATGTAGTATGAAGCTTTGAGTGAGGCAATCCAAGTAGGTGATAACTTTGTTGTCAATGAAATGAAGATTGTGTGGACTTCTACCTCATCAAATGCACAGATAAAAAGAAGCAACTCAAAGAGCTTGAAGTGGATAGTTGGGGTAACAAAATTAAAGCATGGTCATACATTTTGAATAGATTCTATTATAAGCAAGTTGATAATTATTGCTACAAGTTGTTGGCCAAAAAACCTGTCTTCATGTACTCCCATCTTGTTAGATGTTTTAAAATTCCAATGACACGTGCTCTAGGTGCTATAAGATTGTATATGATCTCACCCGAGGTCTTAAAATTTATATACAATAGCATGCCACGGGAGATGTAATTTCAAAAGTTTCTTTTGGATATTTCTAAGAGGAATCTTGATCCTTTCTTTACATATGTGTTAGTCTATCAACACTATTAGTCATTCTTGTCTATCTCTCAAATATTATCATATGGAAACATGTACACAATGATAAGAGAAATGTTCATGAGTCATAGCCCTTAGTACTGGCTACTTGTATTTTTCTTTTTGATAGAATTTGATGTCTATTAACAAGGTAGCATGTAAATAGTAGATTTTGATGGTTAATATCAACCCAATAGATATCTAAATGATGTCAATATCTTATTTGATAGCTATGAATTAACTAATTGTCTATAGATATGAATATTTCTACCTATCGGGAAGCTAATTCTAGCTATGATCTTTTGACATACATCAAGTAGGTATCAAATAGTTATTTGATGCTATCTAATGGCATTTGTTAGATAGTAGCCACCTAATAGGGATGTGTGAACCAATGGTTTAGTCGCTATTTAATACCTCTGCTTGAGCTCCCTTTGCCTTGTCCACGTGTGGAATGGGTGAAATGTGCATATTTTGTTGACCCTTGACTTCGGTTTGGGTGGCAAAACACATACTAAATTTATCATCATTTCTTTGTGAATAAATGCACAAATAAGGCATCCTATATCAGACAACAAAAATTTTCATGATACACAATAGAACATTTGAAAGAAATAATTATGAAAGGTTTCACAAAAAAGCATGACATTATCAAAAGATCGTTACATTAATCAGACAATACAAGCTCATTACAAAAAGTCATTTCTCAATCTCCTTGAACAAATAGAACTACAAAAGTAAATTTTGGGGTAAAACATCACCACCATCGACAAGGCTCGCAAGAATAGCATGCTTAGAAGAAACTTAAGCACCATCAGCATGGCTTGCATTAACAATTTCGTCAAGAGCAAGGCCATTTCTACCAATGGAATTTCCATCCTCAACACCCATAAGTTTTGCACACACATCTATTTCTTCCACAATGGCATTTCCATCCTCGACACCTGTACTTTTCATACACACAAATGTTTCTTTTGGAAAAAGTGCACACACTATAAGTTTCTTGGGCCTCTTGGATGCTTTCACTTGACTGGATCTCTTTTATTGTGCAAGATAAAAAATTCTTGCAGAGTGTCCCCACAATCCTCATTGACAATTGTTCCTGCACATAAACAACAAGCCATTTCAGGACATACAATATATAGACAAAATATTGTACATAAAGAAAAGTGAACAATCTTGTCCATGTTTTATTCTCTGTTTCATAAGCATACCTTGAAGTGACAAAGCAACATTGTCAGCATGTCCAACATTTTCAAGATCATGTGCACTTTGAGAGCCTTGTGTGAACCTCCAAGGCATAATCTGCTTTGGGTTGCTATTTTTTGCATGCTTTTCTCGTTTTGAGACTTCTTCAATGGTTTCTCCATATGCTTTATCCACATCACTTAGTAACCCATCATCAAGTGACCTCTTCGCTAAGGACACTACCTCCTTGGCTAAAGATGCTACCAAATATAGTAGAAATAATTTCACAATTGTCAGGTAACCTAAAAAATAGCATGACCAAAAATCCAGTAACATGTGGCTATCACATAGCTATTAACTCTCAACATTAAGAACCCAAAAACATACTAATGTTTGTTACCTATTCTATCAAGACCCACATCTTGACTGGTAGAGAAATCCACAACAATGTTGGAAGGATTTTCTTTTTCCACTATTGGTACCTGCAATTTCTACAATGTGCTACAATTAGACCTAGTTGGGGACTCCACCCAACATTAAGATTCAATGGTATGATGCAAGAACGACATTGACTGTACTGTTGCTACACTTGATCTCTTCAATGGTCTATAAATAAACATGCTTGGTCACTATCAGGTGATATTGGTAGACATGAAGAAGTAATAGTAAACAGTGAACATTTTGCAAATGATGGCTTATGGCACCCAAATACTAAACATGCATATCATAAATGTATCTATCAAATCCAAGAATATGAGATAGCAGTTAATAGATGGCTATATGTAGATTTATTTTTTATATAAACTTTCATGGCTAATAACTATCAATATCTACCAAGTAGCATGAAAATAGTATTTTCGTAGCTATATAATAGCAATATCATCCCAAATTTTTCTAAATGCAATTCAATACCTAATATGATAGCTTTGAATGAACCAAATTGTCTATAGGAACTTTATATGATAACAAATGGATGGGTTTGAGGATAGCAACTATTAGATAACTATGATCTAATGATAGGAGTCAAATAGCTGTCAGATAGTTATTTTATTTCTACCAAGTAGCTTTTGAAACACAAAAGATTACTAATAGTTGTCTAATAGATATTGGAAAAACTATGACTACCTAATGTCTATCGGCTAGTAGGTAAACAATTATTGGCTAGCAGCAAGATTTTCTATCAAACATTAGTCTTCATAGCCATTGTACATCTATCACTAGTCAAAAACTTCCTCAAAGTGCATATCACCTTGTTGTCAAATAGTATTTGATAACTACATGATAGCTTTTGATGATTAATACCAACCAAATAGTTGTTTAGAAGATATCTAATAAATTATCAGATACCTATGAATGGAGTAGGTTTTCTAGAGACAGGTATACGATACCTATTGGGAATCTACTTCTAACTATTATCTTTTGATAACTCTCCAAAATTTATTAGATAGTTATCTAATAGATATTAAAAATTGATAACTATCTAATAGTTGTTAAAAATGCTAATAGGGAACCCAAGTTGTTTGGATATAGCTATATGGTAGCTATTGAAAATATATTACTTGCTCTATCTCTGATAGCTGTCAAGTAGCTATCATATTTTTATCCTAGAAGTAAGTTGTTATAAAAAGCTACTCTTGGTAGCTATTTGATGTCTAATAGCTGTCAAAAGTGCTAGTAGTGAACCCAAGTTGTTTGGATATAGCTATATGGTAGCTATTGAAAAGCTATGACTTGCTAATAGCTCTCTAGCTCTATCAAGTAGCTATCACATAGCTATCATATTTATGTCCTAGAAGCAAGTTGTTATATATAAATACTCTAAGGATCTGTTTGATATCTAATAGTTGTGTAAATAATAGCTGTTGAAAATGCTATTAGTGGATTAATTTGTTTGGAACATTAGGAAAAGTTTGGACTCAATTTTGGGCCTTGTAAGAAATTCCATGTTAGCATAGAGAGAGATAATCCTCAAAAGGTGTTTAGGAAATGATAGCCTACAACGGCTCAGAATTGAGTGCCGAATATCTCAATCTTTTTCATTTTTCAAAACTAAGACCTGCCACTGAAATCACACATCGAATGTCTTTTCTCCACCCTTTCAAGTTTTCCTTGTTTGCGCTCTTGCGTACCTTGGCCTCTCCTCATTCTGCTAATTGTTTTGATGCTACTATGGTATCCTCATAGAAGTTATGCCAGCAATTAGAGAGACATGTATCATTTGCATAGAGCTAAGGTTGAGCGAGTCACAATAACACTAATGAACAGAGCACTAGATGGAATCATTGCAAACTTTAGCATGCAATGTAAAAATAATATGTTCCTTCTTTGCCACATCCAAGGTGTTCTGACAGAATGATTAGTTTGGATAGCTCACTTTTCATGTGTAGTTGAACTCACTAAATATCTCTATTGCAGGTGCTTGCGGAGAACTTCAATGTACTGAATTGGGTTTTTCATCAAACAAGCATACCTAAAATAATAAGTGAGCAGAGAAATGGAAAGACATAATTTTTACGGCATGGGATCCTACACAATGCAGTGGCATATGGCTGGAGATCTGAAGACCTTGAAGTGTATGTACAACGTATCCAAAGGAGAAACAAGAAAAAGCCCTTGCTTATACTTCATGGGAGGAGTCCATATCCTTGAAAAATGGTATTGGAGGAGAGCACTAGACAGGCATCGACAAGACCCTAACTTTCAGCCAGTGTTGGACATCCCACTATCTATGGTTCACATATGCACGATGCATGCACTTTGTAGGATCATTGAGAAACTCATGTTCCTCTAAATGTTTTTTTTGTTTGGACCATTTGTTTTGCACCTACAAAGCAGAGGACTATCTTGTCTCTAGAAACAATTGTCTCAAATATGGGCATGCATGGAGGGCATATAAAGATATATCAAGATGAGAAGAGGTCTAAGAATGGTCGAGACGTTCGAAAGAAGCTCTCTATTGGTGGTGTGAAATCTAAACTCTTTCTATTAATACCAACAAGTAGAAAATAGTGCAAAATCCAAGGTGCACAAGAAAGGCAAGCATTGAGATACAATAGGTGGAAAAATCTCCACAATAGAGTGGTTGACCATGCAGACAATGGTGCAACAAGGACTCATAAGGCAAATGTGTGGAAAAGCTTGGATGCAATATTCAAGTTTTGTGAGCTCAATACATGGACAATGCTGACTATACACATTTTGAAGAGGCTTTGGAGACCTTCCACAAGTCTTTCATATTTGTGTGGAGAAATCGACACATCACTCATTACATGGTATAGCTATTACTTTGTTGATATTATGGAAACCTATTTTCATATGAAGCTTGTGTTGGTCTTCTATGCAACACATTATATGCAATCACATGCCCTAGTTTGCTAGGAAGTATGGTAGCTTGGCTATCTGGTCTACACAAGGAATGGAGAAAACTCACTATCAAGATCGTACTAGTTATTTCAACCACACCCACCATGGAGGTGGTGCAGACAAATCCAATAGCTTGGAGGAACTGCATCAATGGACTTATCACAAACTTATGCATAGGTCACACCGCAAGAAGAAGTCAAAGACATTCATATTGGCCACACAGTGAGATTGGCAAGCAAACGATGAAGGAAGGAAATATGGGAGGCATTGTCTGTTGCAATACGACATGTAGAATGGCGGTTACAAAAAGAATGCATGGGAAATATTTGGAAAACTCCGTGACAAGTTTTTTAAGAACTCTTAAAGATAGCAGGTCCCTCAATGACAAGAACTCTTTGTATCATTGTCCCAACAACTATGTAATCTCACTTTTTAACATTGTTATTAATTTTACAACAAACAAGAAAAACAAGAAAAACGATGTAATCCTTTTTGCTACATGCAAAATATATATTGAAGCTTGTTTGTCACTCTTCCTCAGAAAATGTTACAAAGTATTCAAGGCTTTTGACCCTGCATGAGTGATCCTCCTCCTCTTGCCTTTGGCTCTTGATAGAAACAACATGATCAGCTTCTGTTGCCGTTGACACATTCAAGTAAGGCACTATTGTCTCAATTTCTACTTCAGCATGGGGGGCTTCTTCCGTAGCGGCCAGGGCTAGACACTTACTGCAAAATAGAGTGTTCTTGTCATACACCAATGATTGGCCAAGGTCTATGATTCCACATGCTAGACCATATGCTGCTTGTGTCAAAAAATAGTGACTTCTCAATCCATACATGCCTCGCCTTGACCGAACATTGTGAATGATGCTTGCTTCTCCAAAAGAATAATCTTTTATGTATTCCATCTGATGAGGGTGCCTCCTAGATATATAGATAGGGTCTTCAAGGTCATCAAAAGTACCTTAGCATTATCATTGGAGAAAGAGGAATGAAAGACCAGAACACTTGGATAGATTCAATTCTTCAAATATTGGTCGAGGGAGGAATTCTTTCCTAAGTCTCCCATGCCTCGCTTGCACGAGGACATGGGATGAAGTAATCATCATAAACAACTAGTTGCAAGTAATTAATAGCCAAAAGGATTATCACATATAAAATAAGTGTTAATCCATTCACAACTACAAAACAAAAGAAAACTTCACCTTTGTTAGCAGCAAGCTAACTTAAGTATCATTTCTCGGAGCTCTCATTGTAAAAACACTTACTATTTTTGATAAATTAGGAATATTGTAACTCCTATTGTTTGGATAAACCTTGTAATTGATGAGCCGGGGCTACAAGCTTTCAGATTGTATCAACCTGTCATTACCTATATTTAGTTAGAGCTCCCAAATTATTAGTTTTGGCCACCAAAAACCTTGGCTAAGGTATACAAGCCAATTTTTGTAAGTTACCATGAGGTTTTGGATAATGAAATACACAGTGTGAGTTAACGGTGCTCACTTCTCTCCTTCTCGTGCTTCCTACTCCCTCTCTGGTAGTCACATTGTAGTCACGTTTGTTGCATTGCGATCGCAAGTAAGAGCTCTACACATTGATGTAAACGCTTCACGGTATTTTGTAGCTTTTGGCATCGCCAAGCCACGGCCTAATTCCATCATAAGTAGGAATTTACACTTCAAAATAAAAAACTAAGCATAGGCGGGGTATTGGGGTATCATTGCTAAGCATTTAAGTGAATTCTGGGTCAAAAATGACTAGGTCAAAAATCCACTGCTGTTAATAATCACAATTTTGGCACTTGACCTAAAGCATGTGTGCTTAGGTCTTATAAACATGTCCTAGAAGTTTTGTTACATTTGGATATCATTTGATGTTGTAACGGATGTGATTTGTTTGCCGATGAGCGATTGGCTTTTGATGATTTCAGTCACTTGAGGGTAGCTTGAGTTAGATGCGGGTTGTTTGTTGTTTTCCAAGAGATTGACAACCTCTTGTAGCCTCTATGCACTAGTCAGTTAGCTTCGTCCCATGGATTGACAATTTAATCGTGGTTCTCGTTAAATCTACAATAAGATAGGATAGTGAGGTTAGACTTCAGTCCCACATTTGGCGCCGTTGTCAAGGATCGAAGAGACCTAAACTAGGAAAAAACACAAATTTCTTGTGAAGTTATCCTTTAACTTCCTCTAGGAACTCCTAGAGTCAAAACTTTCTTTTAGTAACCGCATAGCCTAAGATTGTCGTCTTTCATTAGGGAATTTCGGAGGTCATTTGGAGGGCCTTCTAAGAAAATGTATTTTTTGCACTCTCTCTCTAGAAAAAATGGCAAATAATAGAGCTGGGTCTTTCATAGTAAAAGTTCAAAAAATTTACTTTAAGTAGATTTCTTACTCTTTTGAACATTCGTTCGTAGTGATTGAGGGATAATCCTCTTTTCAGTTGCATTGAATGAACCTCGTCAATATGGAGGGAATGAGGCTAACATGGAGGGACGAAGGCGCAGCCGCTATTCACTTTCCATTAAACCTGCACATTTAGCTAATGGCACAAATGTTACCCAGAAACGAGCCAAATATCACCTTCACATTGATTTGGACAATGAGTACCAACCATTGATTAAGCGCAGTAAAACAAACACACATATACCTCCCGCTTCCATAGACACGCTCAGAGCTCAGGGAGCTAAACACATAGATATCTGGACGAGAGGCTCTCTCTACCCTAAGAATCCAATGACTAATGCGTCTCCACCATTTGTCAATCCTACAAGCTTATTGACCTTTGCTGGTGATGGAGAAAAGGGCCTTCTGGGTTATTGTAAATCTCTTACAAGAGAAGCTGAAACTTACAAGGGCATTCTCCAAGCTCAACAATGTGAGATTGTTCGCCTTTCACATTTACATTCTACAGATCAGGTTACCATTTTGCAACATAAAACAGAGGTACAAGAACTGAAAGGAAAGGTGCGAAGTTGTCAAATGAAGGACACCATCTTGGGTCGTATTCGAAAGAAGAAATTGCGCAATCTTGAAACATTGCAGGTTGCATCAGGAGGTCTCAAGAAAAGAATCCGAGCATTAAGGTGATGCTTCTTGGTTGGCTACATTGTCTTAGTTAAGTAATCTTTTTGTTTTTTCTTGTTATGCATTGTTTTCATGTGCCTAAATAGTGTTAGTGAAGCAAATTTTCTGTTATTTACTTATGCATTGTCTTCATGTAGAGATTCAATCTATCCTGACAAGGAAAACATTGACCCCAAAGCCAATATAGGAAAGAGATTGAAGCTACTTATAAGTAGAAGCCTGGCAGCAGATATAGTACATGATAAGAAGTTTAAGGTCCTACAACGAAATGTAGTGGACCGCTTTATTTCAGAGAACTCAGTGCCTGCAAAAGAGATACAAGGCACACTTAATTCACTTGGTGTAAGCAAAAGAGGATATTCGGCTATCCAAAAGTCTGTCTCATCCATCTTTGTTAAGAAGGGTATAAAATCCAAACTTCTACCATCAGCCTCAAGTGTTTGGAAAGAGAGGCTTCAACTTAACGAGGCACAGGGAGACTATCTTGGACAGCCCTTTCATATTAAAGCAACTTACAGTGGCCATGGAGCAAACATGGCATATGATGAGTTCAATAATATTTTTATGGACCTGCGGATATTACAGAAGAGAATGGTGGAGTTTTACAACATCACATTTGAAGAGTCACAAGGGGTATTACATTTTGTGTTAAAACTGGATGAGTGTAAGCTTGTTAAAGAGAAAAATCTAGAGCGTGTCACTATTACTTTAATGAATAGAGCCCTCTCAAAGTGTCCCAGTGATGATCCTTTATATTTTAGTGTTCAATCAGAATCTAACATATGGTGGCTTGGTGCGTTTGAGGTAAGCGAGATTCTCAGGTAAGCTCAAATGTTCACATCTACTTAAGTCTCATTTATTTTGTGTTGCAGGTAAAGAAAGAAGATCATGAGATTCTATATTGGGTGTTCCATCGAACTAATATTCCGGAGGTGATTGATCGACAGACTAACCAAGGAGAGGTACTACGTCTAGATGGAAGGAGAGACTTTCAAGTTCAGTGGCATCTTGCAGGTGACCTCAAAACATTAAAGTGCATGTATAATTGTGGAATGGGTGCAATGGCAAAGTCGCCGTGTTTGTGTTGCATGGAGCCTGCAAAGGTCATGGACCCAAAGTGGTGGAGAAAATCTCCAACACGTCACATTGAGGATCCTGCTTTTCGACCGGTTTTGAAAATACCACTTGTGAATGTCCACATTTGTACAATGCATGCCCTTTGTAGAATTGTGGAGAAATTGGTCTACTTGTACATCGGGTTTGCTTGGAAGATTAAGAACTTGGCAGAACGACAAGTAGCCCTGCAGTTCTTAGAAATGGTACTGTCAAATATGGGGCTTCATGGTGGCAATGTGAAAATCCAGCGGGATGAAAAGAGATCAACTGCTGAGAAGGATGTCCCATGCAAACCATCCATCGGTGGGGTGAAGGCACGGAGGTTTTTATCTAAACCCCAAGGTACAAGAGATCCGAAGCTAACAAAACATGGAAAAATATATAACACATCTTATGTTAGCAAGGTAGAGTATCAGAGCTGGAAAAAGCTACATATTGCAGTCAAAGACCAAGAACCAACTACTCGTAACGCGAAGGCTGAGGTTTGGCGATCAATAGACATCCTATTTTTGATGTGCGACAAAGATGACTGGTCACAAGGTGATATGAACAAGTTCAAGGAGAATCTCAACCTTCTGAAAAAATCATTCAAGACAGCATGGACAGACACCCAGATTACTCACTACATGATATTATCGTGTATTTCATTCTCTCTTATGTGCAAATATGTGAGTGTAAAACATTCTAACTAATTTGTTTTCATATCCAGCACATCATCTTCAATCATTTACCATATTTTATACAAAAGTATGGGAACCCGGCAATATGGAATACCCAAGGGATGGAAAAGTCTCATTACATGGCGAGAAATGCTTATTTCAGGCACACACGACATGGTGGCTCTCGAATCAAGGCTAACAGTTTGAGAGAACTATTTGAATGGTTCTATCATAGAATCATTCATCGAATGCAGGCAAAAGAAGTCTTGGCAAATTCAGCAACAACACAAGCCATCAGACATTTACAACAACAAAAAGTTAAAAGATCAATGGCATACAACAACTCCGGAGCTCGTGAAAGTCAACGAAGGTGGAGAGAGACAATGGTGTATGTGAATCACAAGTGGACAAAGATACTCTGAGTGGATGACATTGTACAAATTTTATGTAATACATGACATTATACAATTGCTACTTGAAGTGTATCAAGATTTTGAAGGTTCAATTTTGTTTTTTGGCACGTCACCCTTGTAACGAATCATGAGATGTTTGCCATACTCTAAAAGTTCATCTGGGTTTTGTCTACCAAGAGCTAGTGCCATTGCTGTGAAGGTGTAGTAATACGCTGCCCGACCACCTGTATAGGCCGGGCAGTAACCAAAACAATCTCTAGCAAACACTTTGTCCACAAGAATGACTTTATCTGCACTTTTGGGCAGCACCGGTCCACCCAAGAAGCGTGATAGTGTCTTGAATGTGTAAGTTGCTATTGAACCCTCTTATGACATGGAATTGTGAAAAACTACTATCGGCGACTCGCAAAGCTTTGAAAGGTATTGCGCTAGGGCCTCATCCCTTCCACGATACTCTCGAGTCCGCCGCCGAAGGAAGTCATCCTTGTTAGCAATCCAAGACTGCACATATCATGTCAGAAGTGACACAAAGAGAGAGAGAGAGAGAGAGAGAGAGAGAGAGAGAGAGAGAGAGAGAGAGAGAGAGAGAGAGAGAGAGAGAGAGAGTTACCATGAAGCTCTCATCCTGCAGAAAGAGGTTTTCCTGCCATAGGTCTACAGATGTAGTTGACCCCTGACCTGAATGGTTAAACCAATCCTCCACTTCTTTGTTACTTGTTGATGGTATTAGGCTTTGTCTTATTGCTTGGAAGGTGGCTTCATCAGGTAGTGTCTCCTTGTATTTTTCATCTTTCTCAAAGCATCTTTGGAGGCATTCCATTGGATTGCTGGATGTTTCCATTGCCTCATCATCACTACTATCCTCTGAAACAAATCCACTCCTCTCCTCTTGGACTCTGGAAATAATAGCCAGGGAGAAATCCTCCCTTAAATAAAAGACACTTTGCACATCATGTAAGAAGATATAGATCCTGTCTCCAATCCTGAAGTCAGGCACAGTAGGCAACATCATCTGAGCATGCTTCTCAGTGAAGTTACTGACATCCAATGGAAGTTTGATTTCTGTGGTTTTCACAGAGAGCATCTTACTTCTTTGTACTTCAATTGCCTCAACCTTAAGGTCGACTGTATCTTCAACCTCCTCGACTTCTTGTATATGAGTTGTCTCCTTGCATTCTTCATCTGGTGCTACATCCTGCTCCTCTAACACCTCATCAAGATTCTGCATGAGGAATCCAAACAGGCTGTTCAGGTAAATCATAAAGCCAAAGGCTTCCTGAATGAGTTTGCATTCTTTTTGGTGCAAAGGGTAGACTGAATGTCGGCAAGAAGGTGGTAGTTCCCTATACTTCTTCAGTCCCTGTCCCTTTTCACCACAGTCATTTAAATTCACAAGAGTCATAGTTGGCAGAACAACCCTCCCTACCTGCACCATCACTTCAAACTTATCTTTGTAGGACTGCAAGAAATTATTGTGCTGAGCTAACAGGTCTTCAATGTCAAACTTTGGATTAAACATAGAATGAACTAGATCAAACTTGTCCCCAGCACCACAAGATGCTGCAAAATCAAACAGCCTCTCATCAGTTGCAGCTGGGTCTTCCAGAGAAGACACATCCTCTTTGGCTCTACATTTAGTTGCACAGGGACTACTTTCTAGCACATCTGCATCATCTGAGAAGTCTATATTCCTCTTTCTTGTATTTTTCCTGACAAGTACTGTACAGGGTGAGGGAGCCTTGTAGGGTGAGGGTTCCTCTTGCCCTGGTGACCTCTCTGATTGATCTTCACCAATTGACTTT